>NC_034011.1:19907516-19998815 GCF_000346465.2 Prunus persica | reverse complement strand
TTTTGGGATTTGGTCTTGGAGTTAAGGGTTGGTGGTTCTGGGGGAAAGGGAGGAGATGGAAGGGGTTGGCATAGGTTTATTTTTTTTCTTTCAAAATTGTCCAAAAAAATTATTATTTGAAAATGATTTAACTAAAAATTGGATGAAATGTTAAGAATTTAGACGATAGGGGGGAAATTGGCGAAAAAAAGAAGTTCATATCCTTAATTTTCTAAAAAAAAAAAATAGGGAGTCAATCGAAAGTTAAGTACAAGTTCAGGGGGCAAATCACTAGTATACCCCAAAATGTATTGTCCAAGTGTTAGGCTTAAAATTTTGCCACAAGTGCAGGAGCGTGTGAGAATGTGAAGGTAAAAATTCTAACATTGGAAAGCTAGAAAACATTGTAAGGACTTATAAAGAGTTGGGCTACTCACCCCATTGTCAATTTCCTTCAGTTAGAAATTGCCAACGTTTACGTGCACGATTGACGACCTATCCTTACTTCAAAGACTAATGCCGAAATGACCCCAGCTAGATAATTTATTAAATGGGATGAATTCTGTTCAAAAACTGTGGTTCTTTAGATTGATACTAGCCTACAGAATAGCTATTTGAGTATTTTTCTTGTGCTAGGTGAACTGCCCTATTCCATATTATTCTAATTAATTATCTAAATGAATACTATTAATTCAAGTTAATGCTTAAAAAATAATATTGATTCAAATTAATGATATGGCCCTAGAGAGGGAAGTAATTATTAATTAAGGAAAAGAAAGAAAAAAAAAATCAGAGTTTGTGATGGCATGGCCTCTCCCACACATCCGGTTTCGACATTCTTACAACACTCGAAATTAATACATGGGTTTTTCCGAACCAACCCATTTTCATGGTTGGTTGTTTCAATCCCGCTCTGAAGAGAAAATCAATTTCTTGTCCAAGTCAAAGTCCTCCATCAAATGTCCTCATTATTTCTTCACCATTATCTCTAATGCATCCCCTAATTCCTGCATATCCATGATTTCTGAGTTTTAAGATTATTGTTTTGTTTTCATGACCTCATTATTTTCTTAACCCTTTTTAAAAATTTTAAAACTTTCCTTTGAAGTCAATGACACAAAATACCCTACACTCTCCTATATAAATTGGCACCACCCCGTCAAACCTTCTCTCATTCTCTCACTCCTCTTCTTCTCCCTCTTGTGATCACTTATTTTGAGTGATTTTGAGTACTTTTCTTCATATTCTGCCTACTTGTTTAGATTTTTAGGATGAACAAACTTAGACAACATAGTTTCTTGGCATTCTTATGCCTCCTCCTTATACTTCCAACTTTAGTTTTCGGAGAGTGCACATGTGACGAAGAAGAAGATGGGGACCGGAACAAAACCGAAGCCCTCAAGTACAAACTGGCCGCGATTGCATCGATACTAGTTGCCAGTGCAATCGGTGTTGGCATTCCGATTCTTGGGAAGACCATCCCGGCTTTGCACCCCGACAGGAACATCTTCTTCCTCATCAAGGCCTTTGCAGCCGGTGTCATATTGGCTACCGGGTTCATACATGTGCTTCCGGATGCTTTTGATAATTTGACATCGCCTTGCCTTAAGGAGAATCCATGGGGGAAGTTCCCCTTCACTGGGTTTGTGGCCATGGTTGCTGCCATTGGGACTTTGATGGTGGATGCCTCTGCCACTTCTTACTACAGCAGGTCTCACTTCAAGAACAATAAGGCTCGGCCTGCGGAGAGCTGCGGTGACCAGGAGAAGGCTGGAGAGCATGAGGGTCACGTGCATGTTCATACTCATGCAACTCATGGTCATGCTCATGGTGCAGTTGACACCTCACCTACAACACAACTTCTTAGGCACAGAGTGATTTCACAGGTACTTTTAATTTTCTTTTGTTTAGCAGAGAGTGTTGGTTTTTGATTTGTTATTTATGTTGGTTTATGTTTAGTAATTAGTGGGGAATATTGATTGATTAGTTTTGATCTTGTTGCAGGTTTTGGAGTTGGGGATTATTGTGCATTCTGTCATTATTGGAATTTCTTTAGGTGCTTCTGAAAGTCCCGACACCATAAGGCCTCTTGTAGCTGCCTTGACCTTCCATCAGTTTTTCGAGGGCATGGGACTTGGTGGATGCATATCTCAGGTAATTGCTTTGCATACTTGACTAATCTGTAAGTTCAATTAAACTCTGGAAGATGCTGAGAGGATTTTTTGTTTTTCTTACTTTATGTAGGCGAAATTCACGGCTCGAGGAGTTGCAATCATGGCTCTGTTCTTCTCTCTTACAACTCCTGTTGGAATTGCAATTGGTATCGGAATTTCAAACGTTTATAAAGAAAACAGCCCAACTGCCCTCATCGTTGAAGGCGTTTTCAACGCAGCATCAGCCGGTATCTTAATCTATATGTCCCTTGTTGATCTGCTAGCAGCTGATTTTATGAACCCAAAATTGCAGAGCAATGGAAGACTTCAAGTTGGGGCTAATATAGCTCTTCTTCTTGGAGCTGGTTTTATGTCTCTGCTAGCCAAATGGGCTTAAACTAAGCAGTCTAGGATGTCGATAATTTTTTGTTCTTTTTCTTTGTGCCATTTGCTAGTTTGTTTTTTTCTCAAGTTCTGTGTTTTATTTCTCCATAATTAGCATCAAATTATGTAGTTTAAATCTCAGAATTCTGTGTCAAAAAAAAAAAAGCATTAAGTTGATGGTGTAGTTTGTTTACAATTCAAAAGAGGAGAAGTGTTTGTTTTTTTGCTAAAGAGTCAAACATTCAATCTGAACATTAGTCTAGTTGATTCCTTTCCCAATGTCAAGGGCCCACAAGGTTGTAGTTCGGAAATTCAGAGGAAGTGTCCTCCCCCCCACCCCCTTCCCAAAGTGACGGAAAAAGTCACCAGAAATTTAACCAAAAGGAACAGGAAATAAATTGTATGCTGAACTGACATGTAGGCTTTTAGCCCTGCATTGTGTTTTTCTGCTGTTGCAGTTGACTTGGTCCACCTGAAAAGAGATTTACACTGCAGATACAAATATCTGTTTTGATACAAATATAATTTGCAATGAAATTTCAATTACTCATTGAGCGCCACCAGCAAGAAAAGAATAGAATCGAGAAATGGATTGTCAATGATAAGGAAAGCAAACATGAATTGTCAAACAAACAAAAAGGTTGAGCACAGCTGCAATGAAATATTATATGTAACATGGAATGGAATCCTATTAATATTAATAGTGATGGCATTGGCCAAATAAATTAAATTAAAATCAATTCTTTGGATTTGACTGCAATAAGATATAATCATTATAAAAAAACAAAGAAGATTGCTGTATTCTGCAGTGTACAATTGAGATATTTTAAATTGGACAAGAAGTAAACGTTTACATTGCTTTGCTCATGGCTTTCAACACTTCTTGGATGATATCGTCAGCTTAACGTCGAAAATATTGAATTTTACAAGAAATAATTGCTGTAACTTTTCTTCAGTAAACAAGAAAACAAAAACTTTTCAAAGTTTACGAAGGTAATTCACCACTCTTTTTGTTATTTCTTTCTTGAAGAATCCTGGCCATCCCAGATTCTGAGATGTTGCTTTTCTTTACTTAGCAGTTACTACTTAGCAGTTGGCAACACTATTTGTTTAACTTGCTTACTTTGATCTTTCGGCTTCCCCTACCTCCTCTCTTCCCATCACAATCTCTCTGACTCATGAATCATTTTTACAACACCGAGCAATATTCTAAACTACTCTAATTTACCAGCGTAATAGATTTGATGTGAGTTTTAATTTATTATATAGATTATATATTGAAATATATAGTCTACAACCATTGACCCATTAATGTAATAGTCTTCAAGAAGGCCCACTCAAGAACAAAGCAAAGGTTCCAAAGTGTCCAGCCTTTGACACCTGGGGCCCCAAATCTCAGTGATTGGACCATCTGTTCCCACTTAATTAAATATTGTGCTCTCTTTTCCATCAACAGTAATCAAATGTAGTCTTACCATTACAAAAATCTAAGCTGAATTGACATGCAGGATTGAGACATTGCTGACTCTTAAACACCTTGCTTTTGATACTGATATAGAAATTTCCTCCCAATAGTGTATCATTTCAGGTCTATATTCTTGCAAGCTTGAGAGTCCTGTAAGGCTTGTTTGGAGTATCTGTTTGCTTTGTTTTGCTGAAGGTGTCTGAGAAGTGCTTTTGGGTTGTAAGTTCTTTGGCTCTTAACCCTGCATTGTGTCTCTCTGCTTTTGTCAGACAGATTGGTTTCCTTTTCAGTTTGGGATCAAAGCCAAAGAGGCAAGCAGCGTAACAGAGGAACAAAAAGCAGCAATAAAACTTCAATCACTCATTGAGCACCACCAGCAAGAAAAGAATAGTATCAAGAAATGGATTTTTACTTAAAATAAGGAAAAGCAAGTTATTCAAATATTATATGCACACGGAATCCTATTAATAAATTAATGCAGAAAACATTTATGGTACTACTAGCTAGGAAATAACTTATAACCAAATAATTTAAAATGAATTCATTGGATTTCACTGCATTGTGTCTCTCTGCTTTCCAAAGTTAATGGATCACTCTCCTTTTTCTTTTGTGACCATCATCTTGGCCTTCATCACAAGTGCGCCCTCCCAAAACTAGGTGGTAAGTATAACAAACTCCCACACAAACTTTTCATGATTGCCAATATCCCTCCTATAAAGAGTGGAAATTAAGCATCACCCCCTTCAAATCTTCTCTCGCTCTCAAACTTCAAATTTTGTGTACTTCTTTAGATTTAGGATCATCTGCATATCTTTTATGTGCTTCCGATTCCTGACTTCCAGGTTTACCAACACAAAAAACTTCAGAAAAAGAAGTAAGCAAATGGCGAAAAATAGAAGAAACAATTATTCTGAGCTTCCTAGATGCCTAGTTTAAGCCCATTTGGCTATCATAGACATGCAACCAGCTCTAAAGGAATAGATATATTGGCCCCAGCTTGAAGCCTTTTTCTGTATTTTTGAATTCATAAAGTCTGCTGCAAGCATATCAACAGGGGACATAGAGATTATAAGATACCGGTCAATGCAGCATCAGCCGGTATCTTAATCTATATTTCCCTTGTTGATCTGCTAGCAACTGATTTTTTGAATCCAAACATGCAGAGCAATGGAAGTTCTTCAAGCTGGTTGGAGGTGGTTGCATGCCTATAATAGCCAAATGGGCTTAAACTAGTCAGTCTACGATGTTCATAATTTTTTCTTTCCTTTTCTCTGGGCATTGCTTGCTTCTTTCTCCGAAGTTTTGTGTCTTCACTCTCCAGAATTTGCATCAAATGATGTAGCGTACATATCAGAATCTTGTAAATGAAATACATTCAATTGATGGTGTAATTTCCTTACAAGTTACAACTTAATACAAGAGAAGTCCTTTCTTTCTCCCTTCTTAAAAAAAAAAAAAAAAAAAAAAGGTTCAACAATGATTTAAATTCTTTTTTCCTGGAAAAAAAAGAAGTTTATTGTAGAAAAATATCACTAAAATAAGTGCTACGATAAAAGTGGTTACATAGAGGACAGAGCTAGAAATGAAATAAATCAAAGTTGAATTTGATCAATAAAACACCCCAGTGAAGAGTGAGAGGAACCACCATCCAATAAGGCTTTCTTGCTCTTTACACTCATCTCCTTCACCCTCTCTCTTATATCACTGTCCTTCTCCATCACTTCCCTTATCCCTCTCCCTATCTCCTCTGCACTCACCTCCACTTCACTTCCCTTCCTATAATCCATCTTAATTTCCACGGCCAATCCCAATTCCTTCACCAGCTCAAAAGTATTTAATTGTTGCTCCGAGTACATTGGCCACGTGGCAATTGGCACGCCATACCATAGACTTTCCAACACGGAGTTCCACCCGCAATGCGATACAAACCCTCCGATTGCTGGGTGGGCTAGTATAGCCACTTGTGGGGCCCATCCTATGACTTTCCCAATCCTAGCCGTTCGATCTAGAAACCCTTCCGGCAAGACCCCCTTGGGATCCGCATAGTCACTTGGCATGGCAATCTCGCCCTTTGGCGGGGCCTTTTGTGAATATGATATTGGAAGAGAAATAATTTTCATTGATAGGTACAATTGGTTTTATACAAGAGAGTTCTAAGTATACTAGGAAACGTGTCCTCTATTCTAGGGAACTTACTAGGAAAGTAAATCCTAATTACAACAGTATTGATATTACTTGATATTATACAAACTGATTTCCTACACTCCCCCTCAAGTTGAAGAGTGGATATCAAGAACTCTCAACTTGCGAACAAGATTGTTGAATTCTTCTCGTCCCAATGCCTTAGTAAGAATATCGGCTAACTGAGAGGACGAACTCACATGTTGTGTGGCAATCAAACCTTCCTGAATCTTATCTCGAATAAAATGGCAATCCATCTCAATATGTCTTGTTCTCTCATGAAATACTGGATTGGCAGCAATATGTAAAGCTGCCTTGTTGTCACAATACAACAAAGCAGATTGACGATGAAGAATGCGCAAATCCTTGAGGAGGGATCGAAGCCAAGATAACTCACAACATGCTGCTGCCATAGATCTATATTCAGCTTCTGCTGATGATAAAGATACAGTTTTCTGCCGCTTCGATTTCCATGAAATTAAAGAAGATCCCAGAAACACACAATAGCCTGTAGTGGACCTTCTAGTATTAGGACAACCTGCCCAATCAGAATCACAGAAGGCACGCAAAGTCAAGTCATTCTGAGAAGACAATAATATGCCTTGACCTGGCGATTTTTTTAAATAACGAAGAATACGAAGTGCAGCCTCCATGTGAGGTTTACGTGGGGCATGCATAAACCTACTTAAGACATGAACAGAGTAAGTAATATCTGGCCTTGTGATGGTCAAATAAATCAAGCGACCAACGAGTCTTCTATACTGAGCTGGATCTTTAAGTAATTCACCCTTATCTGAGAGCTTAAGACCTTTTTCCATAGGAAAATCAACAGGTGCGGCACCTAGGAGTTTTGCATCCTTCAAAATTTCCAATGCATACTTGCGTTGAGATAAGAAAAATGCCCTGTTTTGATCTTGCTACCTCAATCCCCAAAAAGTATTTCAAATCTCCAAGATCTTTAATACGAAAATGACGGTGCAAAAAAGCCTTGAGTGCCGAGATAGCTATAGGGTCATTGCCCGTGATAACAATGTCATCAACATAAATCAATAATGCTGTGAAAGAGTGCCCCTTATGGCGTGTAAATAATGAATAGTCAGCTTTAGATTGAATGTAACCAGTAGAACAAATGGCCTGAGAAAACTTAGCAAACCATTGACGAGAAGCTTGCTTTAAACCATAAAGAGATTTATGAAGGCGACATACCAAGTTCTCCCCCTGTCGCCGAAGACCAGGTGGAGGGAGCATGTAGATTTCCTCATGGAGATCACCATGAAGAAAAGCATTGTTGACATCAAGCTGATGAAGGGACCAATTACGGGCGGCAGCAAGAGCGAGAAGGCAGCGGATAGTGGGCATTTTGGCAGTAGGAGAAAAGGTATCATGATAATCAACACCTTCTAGCTGAGTAAAACCTTTAGCAACCAACCGGGCTTTGTAGCGCTCAACCGAGCCATCAGACTTAAGCTTGACTTTATACACCCACCGACAACCAATGGGCTTCTTTCCAGCAGGTAACGGAGTAAGACTCCAAGTGTGGTTATCAGACAAAGCCTGCAATTCAGACTGCATGGCCTCTTGCCAATGAGAGTGGGGAGCAGCGTCCTCATAAGAACTGGGTTCAACAATAGTACTGACTTTCGCAATGAAAGCAAAGTGAGCGGGGGAATAATGATGATATGAGAGAAAATTGCAGAGCGGAAAACGTGTACCTTTAGTAGGACCCGGCAGTAAAGAAGACGAGTGATCAGGGATGGGCAACATGACTTGATTGCAGATGTAGTCACGTAAGCGAACGGAAGGCACAGGGATGCGTTCAGATCGGCGGAGAGGTGGTGGGTCAGGTGCGGGGGCATGTGGACTGGTGACGGGTGAACCAGGGACGTGCCCAGCTGGTGGGGATGAGAGCAAAGGTGGACTGGGCTCAGCAGGCGCGGTGGTGGTGTCAGGTGGGGACGAAGGCAGGGGATGTGGACTGGTGGGGGTCGACTCAGGTAAAGGAGCTGCTGGAGAAGAAGAAAAAACGGGGTCGACGTCAGAAGGGAAAGGAGGTGCCGGAAAGGCAGAGGGAACCGAAAGTGATGGGGAAGGAAAAGTGTGGTAGGGAAAAATATTTTCATGGAACTTAACATCACGACTTGTGAAAATTTTGTGGGACTCAAGATCATAAAGTTTGAAAGCTTTTTGGCCGAGGGGATAACCAAGGAAAACAGATGGAATTGCACGAGGAGCGAATTTATGTGTGACATGAACATTAGTGGCATATGCAAGGCAACCAAAAACACGGAGATGAGAGAAAGATGGTGTTTTGGAATAAAGACGTTCAAAAGGAGTGTGAAAAGAAAGAAGAGGAGTAGGAAAACGGTTGATGAGATGAACTGCAGTTAAAACACATTCCCCCCAAAATTTTGAAGGAAGATTAGCCTGAAGTTTTAAAGCACGAGCCGTTTCAAGGATGTGGCGATGCTTACGTTCTACGACCCCATTTTGTTGAGGCGTATAAACGCAAGAGTGTTGAAAAATGACGCCTTGTTCATGAAAGAAAGTCTGAAGAGAAAGAAATTCCCCCCCATTGTCGGCACGAAGCTGTTTAATTTGGGAATCAAATTGAGTGCCAACAAAAGAAAAAAAGGTTTTTAAAAGATGTTGAGTCTCATGTTTATGGCGCATTAAAAATACCCAAGTAAAGCGAGAAAAATCATCAACTATTGTAAGAAAATAATGGGCACCAGAAATTGACGAATGCTTATAAGGGCCCCAAATATCACAATGAATTAAATCAAATGGTTTGACAGAGGAGATTGAACTTGTTCCGAAAGGGAGACGACTCTGCTTTGCCAAGGGACAAACATGACAAGCATTATTAGAGACAAAAGGGAAATCTAGTAGATGCTTAGACATAAAATGTAATCTTGAGGAAGAAACATGGCCAAGACGACGATGCCAAAGGTCGGTAGTGGTGACAGTGTGATTGCAGGATGGACGGTGAGTGGGATTTTGGTAGGTTGTGTTGGGGGGTGTCTCCGCCAATAGTGCCACCAAGTAATAAAGCCCGTCATGTTGCTTACCCAAACCAATCGTCTTCCTCGTAGCAAGGTCCTGCAAAATGCAATAATATGGGAAAAAAGTCACTGAACAATTCAAATTTTTTGTAAGCTTACTCACAGACATCAAATGTACTGTGAAAGTAGGTACACATAGCACATCACGCAAAGTATAAGTAGAATTGAGAGGGAATGATCCTGTTGTAGTAATTGAAGCCTTCTCCCCACTAGGCATACGAACCGGTTGCACAGAATGATCAATATTACGATGAACCAACAATTTTGGAGAAGAAACAATGTGGTCAGTCGCGCCACTGTCAATAATCCAGCGCTGAAATTTTAATTTTGACAAACCTGTGTTGGTGGCAGCTGCATGGACCTGGGATTTCTTGTCAGAAACTGATTTGTCATGCATGATAGCCAACATCTGTTGAATTTGAAGGTCCGAAAGGCCGGACATAACAGACTGCATCGTATCCTTGGTTGGGCCTTCCGAAACATGATTGGAAGATGGACCATCATGCTTTTTCGTAGGTTTGTGGCGTGGATGACCTTCTGGATACCCATGAAGCTTCCAGCAGGTATCAATACGATGGCCATCGTCATCACAATGGGTGCAATGGGTACATGTAGAAGAATCAGTGTAGGAAGCAAGTTCATCCCAAAGACCTTTCAACTTGGTGTAATAGGCAGCAACTGACAATTGATCTTGTGTCAAATATGAAGTCTCCCGTTGAAGTTGGAAGATACGAGGAGTGTTGCTTTGAGAGAATCGTTCACGGAGATCCTCCCAAATCTCGCGGGCCGTGGTACAATATATGACACTATTATTGATTTCGGGATCAAGAGTGTTGACAATCCAGGAGAAAACCATGTCGTTGTAGCGCATCCATACCGCGTGTTCATCAGGAGTGGATTCCGATGACGGCTTTTTGAGAGTTCCATCAACGAAACCCAATTTATTCTTTGCGTTCAATGAAATAGTCATGAATCTGCGCCACGTTGCATAATTATCTCCATTCAAAGGCTTTGGTACAATTACCAAACCTGGATGATCTGAATTATTGATGTAGTAAGGACTTGAAGGTTCAACCTTGAATGTGCCAGAGGAATCACTCATGGTTTCCGGCAGCTGAAGTTATGCGGCACGAGAAGGTAAGGTGCCGTAGGAAAAGAAATATGAAGAGTTAGGGTTTGATGTCCTGCTCTGATACCATGTGAATATGATATTGGAAGAGAAATAATTTTCATTGATAGGTACAATTGGTTTTATACAAGAGAGTTCTAAGTATACTAGGAAACGTGTCCTCTATTCTAGGGAACTTACTAGGAAAGTAAATCCTAATTACAACAGTATTGATATTAATTGATATTATACAAACTGATTTCCTACACCTTTCGTAGGGACCACAAGAACCGAAACCCACCGTACTCCAGTGCACACGCCATCTCTTTCACCTGGGCCTCACCAAAGCTTCCCATGCTCCCAAAACACAGGAACACCACAGACAAGGAAGGCTGATCATCAAGCCACCTTAAAATATCATACTTTTGTCTAGCCTTGTCCGTACTCACGTGGAAATCATCACTCTCAAGATTCAACAGAGGTCCCACCGGATACACAGGTGGGGTTTTATCATCAGAAAGAGAGTGAAGCGCATGTGATTCCAGCTCTGAGAACGAATTTACTAAAATACCCTTGGTTTCTCTAAACCTTTTTGCATGATTGAGAAATGTTGTGGCACCCTCCTTGTCCAATAGCACACCGGGCAAGACATGGGCAGGCAAAGAGTTGACGAAACTCGGGATGGCCAACTCAGCCTCAGAGTCCATCAACTGAGCCGCGTCCGTGCCATGCTCGTCTCGAAGCTTTTGGAGGTAGAGCAAGAACGCGAGACACCCGGCGTTGGAGGTGAAGAACACGTAGGAAGGAACCCCAAATTCATTGGCCACATCAATCATAGTGGTGCAGAACATGTCAACGACCAACCCGGCCAGCCGAGCCTGGTTCGACTCGGACTGAGTACTTGACTCTAAGACGGCGGCTCTAACATGGGTTTTGTGATTTTCGACAAAGGTTTTGAAGAACGAGGAGGGGCCGGTGTTTCGTGTGTCGACGTGGGCTTCGGGGAGGTTGATGAAATTGATGCGTCGTGAGATGGAAGCGTCTGTGTTGGTGAAGAGTTGGTCGAAGGGGAGCTTCATGATGAGGACTGTGATGAAGAGCTGGTGATCTCTAGCCGCAAGTTGCTTTGCGATCTCAACCGTTGATACGAGGTGCCCGATGCCCGGGCCTGGGATGAACACAAGTCTCCTCATTTTGTGTTGAATGGAATGAAAACCTCAGCTAATAAAACTTAGTATATGTATGTATATAATTTTACACATCACATGTCATGTGCATGGCTGGCAGTGGTATTTTTTGAACATTGTTATTGTTTATTTATGGAATTTAATTATCTAGGCTTGTACGTGGGATTGTCTATGAAGTCAAGATTTTAAGTTATATAAATCTTGTGATCCGAAAAATATTGGATATTGTCCATTATTAAGTTCACTGGGTAATAGACTCGAAAATCCAAAACAAAAAGGACAAAACAAAAAAATTGATTTTGGTCCAACTAGTCGTAGTAGGATGCATTGAATATGTCAAACTTGTCAGTTTTTTCAGCCATAACAATTAAGAAGGCAAGTCATTTCATTTTATTTGTTAATTAAGGATATTGCTTGCCTCTTTTTATGTAAGAGCAACTCCACCCATTTGCCCTTAGCCATGGCAAGGGTGGAGCTAGGGCAAGCACTATTCACGTGAATAGTGGTTGCCCTTGCAAATAGTAAATCGTTTCTCCACCCGTTGCCCTTAGCCATGGCAATTACTATTCACTTTTTTGTTTTTTCCTCCTATTTTTTAATGAAAATAATTAATTTGGGTAATATTTTCAGATAAGATTTTCGGATTCCTACGTGTCAAGACTATTCATAATCAGATAAAATTTTCGGATAAGATATTTGGATTCAAATTTCGGATTAATTTCAAAGTTCAAATTTCAGATAAATTTTTGGGTTCAAATTTCGAATGAATTTCAAAATTCAAATTTCAGATAAATTTGGGTTCAAATTTCAGATAAATTTGGGTTCAAATTTCGGATGAATTTCAAATTTCAGATATGATTTTCATCCAATAAAATCAAGCCACATGGCATGTCTATCTTGCCAAATTTTTCTATAAAACCAGAGTCTCAGCTCATACCTCTCACACCACATCTTTCTATATTTTCATTTCTGAGAGTTTATAATTCATACTTCATTCATTCTGAATGGAAGAATTTAGGAGATGCTTGGAGAGACAAGAGAGAGAAAGAAGAGAGAGAAACCGTAGAGCAGATGAAGTCAATGAGTTGCAGAGACAAGTCGATGAGCAAGTTCTCATAACAGTGGCTTTGGAAGAAGAAGAGAACCAAGGTCGCCGCCATAGTTCACAAGCCGGCCGCCGCCGGAATGTGGAAAGACATAGGCATTCTAGGGGTAAGAATCTTTTGGAAGATTATTTTATCCCAACTTCTTTGTACTCTGATGTTGATTTTCGAAGGCGATTTAGAATGCAACCTCATTTGTTCAATAAAGTCATGCATGATATTTGCAATTATGATGCATACTTTGTTCAAAAGTGTGATGCTGCTGGGGTTTTGGGGCTTCTTCCGGAGCAAAAGCTTACAGCTGTTATACGAATGTTGGCGTATGGAGCATCTGCTGATCAGGTGGATGAGATTGCCCGGATGGGGAAGTCCACTACGTTGGAGGCTTTGGTAAGATTTTGTCAAGCTGTTGAAACTCTGTACACTAGGGACTACCTGCGTAGACCTACTCCCAGGGACCTCCAAAGGCTTCTGCAAAAAGCCGAAGCTCGAGGATTCCCTGGAATGATTGGTAGCATCGACTGCATGCATTGGCAATGGAAGAATTGCCCAACTGCCTGGCAAGGTGATTATGGAAATCGAAAAGGCCAAAAAAGTATCATCCTTGAAGCGGTTGCTGGTTTCGACACATGGGTTTGGCATGCCTTCTTCGGAGTTGCAGGATCACAAAATGACCTCAACGTGCTGGGTCAATCCCCCGTCTTCAACGATGTATTGAGAGGTCAGGGCCCCAATGTCACCTATGAAGTCAACAATACAGTATACCAGACAGGATACTACCTAGCTGATGGAATCTACCCGAGGTGGACGACTTTTGTCAAAACCATTCCAAATCCCCGATCCCAGAAGCAAAAATTATTTGCTACATATCAAGAGGGATACAGGAAAGATGTCGAAAGGTGTTTTGGCATCCTTCAAGCCAGGTGGTTGATTATTCGAGGTGCGGCCCGCATGTTTGATGAGGAGATCCTCAGAAGCATTATGATGACTTGCATCATCCTCCATAATATGATTGTGGAGGATGAGTACGATTATGATGCTTTAGAGGTCTACGAACCGGATCCAATGAACACGGCTTTGACACGGATTTATGAAAGGCCCATGGGGCCAAATGGAGAACCGTTTGAGCCGGAACCGTTGGTGAGGGATGGTCATTTGATGACCCGAATGATAGATCGATATACGGAGATGCAATCTTCGTATATTCATGAAATGCGTCAATTTCACTTGATGGAGCATCTATGGGCGGTGAAAGGCAATGAAGATTAATAATGGAGAATAGATGCTTTGCTTATGTTTTATTTAGTATGGTTTGGTTGTGTTTTTATTTTTATTGTGCCTTGTTTGTACTTTTATTTTTATTATTGTGCCTTGTTTGTACTTTTAATTTTAATTTTATTATGTTTTGTTTGAAGTATGGAATATGTTGAATAAAAAGGTAATTTATTGAATGCTTTGTTTATTAAATAATGAAATGTAATACAAGTCATTATGAATTACTAATAAAATAAAATACATGAATTATAACAACTTTAATAGAAAACAACTAAAATACAAATACATAAAAGATATGCTAACTAATTTAATGGTTTCCATCATTTAACCAATCCGTGTTGCTAGGCCCATCATCCCGGAAAAGTCTTCTTCTCATAACATCCCTTCGTTCTAGCTTCCAAAATTGTTTTGTTTCAGGGGACATATGACTTGTATTCATCGCCATGGTTTCCCGATCTGTCTTGTCCATATCTTTTTTGCGCAAATACTCCCTTTCACGTGCAAACTCAGCATCAAGGGCCAACTCGTGCTCTTGGCGTTTTTGCTCCATTTCTATTCTTATGCCGTTTTGCCTTGCAATTTCCTCCAAAAATTGTGAATTTTGATTGCTTGAATTACCCTTCTTCTTTGCCTTCGCGGCCTTTCGGCCAATGGGCCTCGGCTCCTTTTCGATGGGTGAGTCTTGACTCATAGGAGAATCAAGAGGTGAATCCGATGTCATTGAATCACGGAGTGGCGTCTCGTTTAACACAACCTCCGGACCCGTTGGAATAATTACGAAGCGTTTGCAAAATTTCACCACCTCCCAACATTCATGATGGGTGAAACTTTTTTTGCCACCCCCGGTTGCACCGAACCACATTTGTGCTTGAATCATCTATTGAACAAAAAAATGGAAATGCAATAAATATTTAAAATATATTGGATATGCAAGAAATATTAACAACATATTAAAAATACAAGCAATATTAACAAAATATTGAAAATGCAAGAAATATTAACAACATATTGAAAATGCAAGCAATATTAACAAAATATTGAAAATGCAAGCAATATTAACAAAATATTGAAAATGCAAGCAATATTAACAAAATATATACAACATATTGAAAATGCAAGCAATATTAACAAAATATTGAAAATGCAAGCAATATTAACAAAATATATACAACATATTGAAAATGTAAGCAATATTAACAAAATATATATATTAGGAGATTAAACTTAATAACACAAAAATTATAAAATACTTACCTCGTTAGTACGATTTTGCCCACTTCTATAGTTGTCCATCGCTTTTGCTAGGGCATTTCTCCATTTTCCCAACTCTTTATTGAGAATTTTCCACCTACTGGATAATGCCATCTCCGTACGAGTAGACCCCGGAATTTTTTCACAAAATTCGGCATGAATTTTTTTCCACATATGAAAAAATTTCATTTCATTGCCGGACACGGGACAATGACAAATTTGGAGCCAAGCCTCACACAAAGAAACATCTTCCATTGTGCTCCAAGCCCCTCCGGTTTCGATAGAAGAAGCCATAAAAATATGAAATCAAAATGCTAGATGAAAAAGAGGAAAATGTTGTGTAAAAAGAGTGAATATTAGTAGAAGTATAATGAAATGTAAGAGTATTGGTGTTGAAAGTGAAGGGTATTGATAGGTATTTATAGAAAAAAATACCAGAATTTTTTAGAATTTTTTAGAATTTTTTTTCATATTTTTTTCACCCAAAAAAGCCTCAGCCGTTGGATTAGAAAGGAGAAGCAGATCGGAAGGCACTGAGCGCGACACGTGGCAGCCTACCGTTGGCGCTGGCGTCAGCGCTGACGTCAGCGCGCGCTGATTCAAAATTTTTTTACCGTTGGCGCGTGCATTGCACGCGCCAACGGTAAAAATTTTTTGACAGCCCTAGCTGACGTCAGCGTGACGCCAGCGCTGACGTCAGCACCCGCGTTTTGGACCTGGGGCTGGTTTGGCCTTCGGGCTGGCCCGAGTTGGTGGGTCCCACACCAAACCCGGGCCTGGGCTGCACGCTGGAGCGAAATTTTTTTTTTTTTCTGCCCTTGCCTCGGGCTGGGCTCCTTCGCTGGAGCCACTCTAAGGAGATACTTCTTCTTCATATAAATTACAATTTGAGATATATACAAAAATAATTTATCAAAAACATAAAAAAAAAACACTCATGCATGCATATATGTCACGCTGCTATTGACATGAATGTAAAAACTTCTACTTACATGGTAAGGTGTTTATGTTCATGATAAGGTGAGTGACTTCACCTATTTTAACATTGTTCTACAAGAGGCATATATAATCGCCCTCACAAAAATGATGAAATCAAAATTATATCTTGAATGGCTCATATTTCTTGTTAATTTATCTATATATAATTGAGAATACAATATGTTGCCAACTTGGCCGAACCTCTGTTCTTCATACCTCACGTTTATTGTAAAAATAAGTATACTCCCGCTCAACAGTTAGTTGCTTATAACCAAGGTCTAAAATATCGATGGTTTCGGAAATATCCATCGTTTTCATTTCCTATAAATAGAGTTTGGCTTTTGGGACAATATCCTCAGATTTTAAAAAGGGACCAATCACATAACAGAAAACACTTCCTTATTAGGAACTACGATACGTAAAACAAACGGAGAAAATATCTGCTCATCAAATCTCCTATGAAAATTAACAACTATGTTTTCTATGCATCATCTTGAGCTTTAACGAATCTAAACTTAAATCTGGTCAAGAAAACGTCCCAAGGAAGAATATGAAGAACCACCATCCGTCAAAGCTTTCTTGCTCTTTTCACTAATTTCCTTCACCCTCGCTCTTATATCACTGTCCTTCTCCATCACTTGCCTTATCCCTCTCTCTATCTCCTCTGCACTCACCACCACTTCACTGTCCTGCTTATAATCCATCTTAATTTCCACACCCAATCCCAAATCCTTCACCAGCGCAAACGCATTTAGTTGTTGTTCTGCGTACATTGGCCACGTGGCAATCGGCACACCACACCATAGGCTCTCCAGTGTAGAATTCCACCCACAATGGGACACAAACCCTCCGACCGACGGGTGTGCCAAAATGGCCACTTGTGGAGCCCATCCTATGACCTTCCCTATCCCAGCCGTCCGATCAAGAAACCCTTCATGCAAGACTCCCTTGACATCCGCATAATCACTCGGCATCCCCACCTTGCCCTTTGGCTCGGGCTTCCGTAGGGACCACAAGAACCGCTGCCCGCTTTTCTCCAGCGCACACGCTATCTCCTTCACCTGCGCCTCACCAAAGCTTCCCATGCTCCCAAAGCACAGGAACACCACCGAGGAAGGAGGCTGATCATCAAGCCACTCCAAGATATCAGACTTCTGAATGGACTGGTCCGAGCCAACGTGGCCATCATCACTCTTCAGATTCAACAGGGGCCCCACAGGATACACCGGTGGGAATTTACCATCAGAAAGAGAACGAAGAGCATGTGGTTCCAGCTCCCTGAAAGTGTTTATCAAAATACCCTTGGTTTGTCTAAACCTCGCTGCAAAATCGATGAAGTCTGTGGCGCCTTTCTTCTCCCGCATCATTCCCGGCCAGATTCCAGCAGGCACGGGGTTGATGAAACTCGGGACGATCAACTCAGAATCCCACCCAGTTATCTCAGCAACGTCCTTCCCCTGCTCATCATGAAGTGACTGGAGTTGGAACCAGAACCCTAGACCCGCTGCGCCGGAGGTGAAGAAGAGGTAGGAAGGAATCTGGAATTCGTCCGCCACATTGATCATGGGGGTGCAGAACATGTCGATGACAAACCCAGCAAGCTCGGCCTGAGCGGACTCAGCGAGTAACTTTGTGACGGCTTCTTTGACGTGGGTTTTGTGGCCTTGGACGAATGTTTTGATGAAGGAGGTGAAGGCAAGGCCCTGTGTGTCGATGTGGGACTCCGGGAGGTTGACGAAGCTGATGCGGTGTGAGATCGAAGGGTCTGTATTGGTGAAGAGCTTGTCGAAGGGGAGCTTCATAATGAGGATGGTGATGAAGAGCTGGTCATCTCGAGCAACGAGTTGCTTTGCGATCTCGATCGTTGACACGATGTGGCCAACGCCTGGGGCTGGGATGAACACAAGTTGTGCTGGTCTCTTCATTATTTGATTAATTTTGGGAGATGAAGAAATAATAAATATTTGATGAAAAACTCAACTCATGAAACATCTTTATATATAGCATGTCATGTGCATGTTCACGGTGGTGTTTCTAACATTGCTTTGACTACTCCCTTTGTCATTTTTGCTAGGTGACGTCATGCCTTTACTGGCATTTGTTTAGTTAAGATTGTCTTTTACATTAATCTTGTGACTTTGAAAATTTGATAAACTTAATTACTTGGAAACCAAACCAAAACAAAAGTCATCGTAATTGGTTTTGGTTCGACAAGTCGTCGTGGACTCAGGGACGAACCCATGTTTTAAAATGGATTGAGCTAAATTTAGGTATTAAGTAGATTGAAAACTCAACAATACCATGTGATTTCATTGATAACAAAAAAATAAAAAAATTACAGCAAGAACAATAAAATCAATTACAAATCCTATTTGATAATTCATAACTCATAAATTGAAACAGATGCCCTAATTGCAAATCCTAATTGATAATTCGATAGTGTCAATTGCAAATCCTCCTAATTGATACTTCATAAACTCCAAAAATAAAAGCATTAAGAAATTGAGAGAAGCTTAATTACATGATGAATATAGGAACTTGGTTCACTTGAATTAAGTTTTGAAGGTGAGTGCAGCAGCAACAAGAGCGTTTTTGTTTTAATTATCTAGGCCAATGGCTAGGCTTGTACGTGGGATTGTCTATGAAGTAAAGATTTTGAGTTATATAAATCTTGTGATCCGAAAAATATTGAATATTGTCCATTATCAAGACAAGTCTCCTCATTTTGTGTTGAATGCAATGAAAACCTCAGCCGATAAAACTTAGTATATATGTACATAATTTTACACATCACATGTCATGTGCATGGCTGGCAGTGGTATTTCTTGCACATTGTTATTGTTTATTTTTGGAATTTAATTATCCAGGCCAATGGCTGGGGCTTGTACGTGGGATTGTCTATGAAGTCAAGATTTTCAGTTATATAATTCTTGTGATCCGGAAAATATTGGATGTTGTCCATTATTAAGTCCACTAGGTAATAGACTCGGAAATCCAAAACAAAAAGGACAACAAAAGGTAATCAAAAATTGATTTTGGTCCAACTAGTCGTAGTAGAATGCATTGAATATGTCAAGTCAATGATATATGCATATAATTTGTTAGTTTTTTCAGTCATAACAATTAAGAAGACAAGTCATTTTATTTTATTTGTTAATTAAGGATACTGCTGGCTTCTTTTCATATAAGGAAATACTTCTCCTTTATGTAAATTATAATTTGTCACATCTGTAAAACTAATTTATCAAAAAAAAAAAAAAAACCCACTTATACATACATATCACACTGCTATTGATATAAATGTAGAAGCTCCTAGTTACATGGTAAGAAGTTTATGTTCATGATAAGTTGAGTGGCTTCACCTATTTTAACATCGTTCTACAAGAGGCACATATAATCGTCCTCACAAAAATGACGAAATCAAAATTATATCTTGAATGGCTCATATTTCATGTTAATTTATCTATATATAATTGAGAATACAATATGTTTCCAACTCGGCCGAAGCTGTGTTCTTCATATACCTCATGTTTACTATAAAAAGAAGTATACTCCTGCTCAATATCTAGTTGGTTATAATCAAAGTCTAAAATATGGATGGTTTCGGAAATATCGGTGGTTCAAAAACACTGAAATTTCAATGGAAATATTGGGAAACTATCAATATCAGTAAAAATAGAATAAAACCCACCCATATGGATCTCAGATTGGTTAACGTTGAAGCAACATGGTGATTAAGGCGCTGGAGGAGTAGAATGGAAGGGGTTCAATTCCCCCATTTGCGTGTGTGCTGTGGGGTTTTTTTTGTTTGTTTTTGTTTTTGTTCTTTTTTTCCTTTTTGTCCATTGCATGCTATCGCGATATTTTGACAAAATATTGTTGAAGCAGGTGAGAAATTATTGACGTCAATATTTCTTGATATTATCGTCGATATTGTTTATAATTATACGATATGTGTATGAATATGTTCCAAAATATTCTAGACCCAAAAAGACGATAATATCGACGATATTTCGTCAATATTATCAATATTTTGTTCCTTGATTTTACTAAGTTTTATAAAACTTGTTTAAAAAAGCCAAACATTTAAATGATCTTGAGCTTTGCTAAATCAGAATTAGTTAAATATGATCGATAAACCCCAAGGAGGAACCATCCCCCAAGGCTTTCTGGCTATTGTCACTACTCATTTTTTCCATCCTCTTTCTTATATCATTGTTGTTGACTTGTGTTGAATCCGGTGGTCCACTAGGACCTTGATTGGGCCAAGATCGAATGTGAGTCCAAGTTGAATTTGTATGGATGGGCTTTCTTCTTGGGCCCAGGTGTTCTGCACAACTTTGAAAGCAAATGATCAAGAAGCACTGGTGTAGTACCAGCCAATTCCACTCTAATGCCTAAGTTAGAGGGACAAATGGTGTTTAAGAGAGTGGATGTTGATGATTAATGACTATAAATAAGGCTATAAATAAGGCTAATGTAATAGTTGTAAGGGAGTGGATGTTGATGATTAATGAAATAGTTTATTTGTGACATAGATTTGTTACGATATATGTGGGTTTGTACTAGTTTTAGATTTCGGTACTTGTGTATATGGTTGGTGACCTATACTCGAACCCCAACCCTCATCAGTAACTGAGATTACAGTTTATTTTGCTTTCTTGGCCAAGTGCTCGGGCGGCTTTGTTCATCTTTCATATTTATTGGACCTCACCCCTTCTTAATTTCATAACCTTAGAGATATTAAAGCCTTTGTTGGAATTTCATTTCCCCCTTGTTATTATAAAAAAGACTGTAAGTTTACATATGCAAATTTATTATATAGCCATTAGTGTTCCTAATTCACGTGTTATATCGTACCACTACAAATGATTTTAAGTTTTGATGAATCAAATGTTAAATCTGATCAATAAAACGACCCAATGAAGAGTATGAGGATCCACCATTCATCAGGGATTTTTTGCTCTTTTCACTCATTTCCTTCACCCTCTTCCTTATAACACTATCATGCTCCATCACTTGTCTTATTGCTCTCTCTATGTCTTGTGCACCCACAACCACCTCACTGTCCTTCCTATAATCCATCTTGATCTCCACAGCCAATCCCAATTCTTTTACCAGCTCAAAGGCATTTGTTTGTTGCTCCGCATACATTGGCCACGTGGCCACCGGAACACCGTACCACAAGCTCTCCAGCGTGGAATTCCATCCACAATGGGATACGAACCCTCCGATTGACGAGTGGGCCAAAATGTCCACTTGTGGGGCCCACCCTATGACCTTCCCAATTTTAGCCGTTCGATCAAGAAACCCTTCGGGTAAGACTGCACTAGTGTCCGCATAATCGCTTGGCATAGCCATCTTCCCTTTCGGTGGGGGCTGGCGTAGGGACCACAAGAACCGGGGCCCGGTGTGCTCTAGCGCATATGCTATCTCCTTCACTTGGGCCTCACCGAAGCTTCCCATGCTCCCAAAGCAGAGGAAAACTACGGACAACGGTGGTTGATCATGAAGCCAACTCAAGATATCCCAAACCTTATCATCCTCACTACTCTTGATGTTCAATAAGGGTCCCACAGGGTACACTGGTGGGTTTTTACCATAAGAAATAGAATGAAGGGCATGCGATTCCAGCTCCCAGAATGTATTTACCAAAATACCCTTGGTTTCTCTAAACCTCCTGGCATAGTTGAGGAATGATTCAGCACTCTCCTTGTCCAGTAGCTTACCAGGCAAGACGCTAGCAGGCAGAGGATTGACAAAACTCGGGACGACCAAGTCAGAATCCGAGTGCATAAACTCAGTCACATCCTTGCCATGCTCGTCCCGAAGCGTCTGGAGGTGGAACAAAAGGCCGAGACATGCAGCACTGGAGGTGAAGAACACGTAAGAAGGTACCTCAAACTCATTGGCCACGTCAATCATGGTGGTGCAGAACATGTCAACCACGAACCCGGCGAGCCGGGGCTTTGAGGAGCCAGACTGATTTGACTCAACGAGTTTAGCGACGGCATCTCTGACTTGGGTCTTCTGATTTTCGACGAAGAATTTGAAGCAAGAGAGATCTGTTGTTTCGGGGTCGGGGAGGTTGACGAAGTTGATGCATGGTGAGATTGAAGAGTCTGTGTTTGTGAAGAGTTTGTCAAAGGGTCGTTTCATGATGAGAAGTGTGATGAAGAGACGGTCATCACGAGAAACTAAGAGCTTTGCTATCTCAATTGTGGACATAACATGGCCAATGCCTGCGGCTGGGATGAACACAAGTTCTGCTGGTCTCTTCATTTGTGGAGATGAAGAAAGATGATGGCAATGAAAAGCTCAGCTGATAAACTTGCTTATATATATATATATATATATATATATCTGGTTGATCAATTGATATGATGTCATGCCTTTGCTGGCATTTTTGTGATGGGTTGTATAAAGTCTAACGATTTATTTTATACAAATCTTGTGAGTTGAAAAAATTGATATTATAATTATTTACGTTTGGAAAATATGTGATGAATTTCGGAGTTTAGACTTGTCAAAAAGAGAGGTCAAACTTTGATATTTTGTTTTAGGGTTATGCTAGGGAGACCAACTTTAGATACCAACTTGTGTACCAACTCTCTAATAGAGGTGGAACCCACCAATACAATGGGTCACAGACTCTATTAGAGAGTTGGTACACAAGTTGGTATCTAAAGTTGGTCTGCCTAGCATTTTCCTTTGTTTTATAGTGGAAAGTTGAACATGCATTGAATTGATGAAAAAGACAATTAAGAAATCGGCAAATCCATCGTTTTCATCGTAATGGCTTTCGGGGCAATCTAACCAACAAATACTTCATCATCGTCATCATCATCATCATCATCATCATTATCATGTTGACAATATCCTCAGATTTTAAAAAGGGGCCAATCACATAACAGAAAACACTTCATTATTAGGAACTACGATACGTAAAACAAACGGAGAAAATATTTGCTCATCAAATCTCCTATGAAAATTAACAACTGTGGTTTCTATGCATCATCTTGAGCTTTAACGAATCTAAACTTAAATCTGGTCAAGAAAACGTCCCAAGGAAGAATATGAAGAACCACCATCCGACAAAGCCTTCTTGCTCTTTTCACTAATTTCCTTCACCCTCGCTCTTAAATCACTGTCCTTCTCCATCACTTGCCTTATCCCTCTCTCTATCTCCTCTGCACTCACCACCACTTCACTGTCCTGATTATAATCTACCTTAATTTCCACACCCAATCCCAACTCCTTAACCAGCTCAAACGCATTTAGTTGTTGTTCTGCGTACAATGGCCACGTGGCAACCGGCACACCACACCATATGCTCTCCAGCGTAGAATTCCACCCACAATGGGACACAAACCCTCCGACCCCCGGGTGGGCCAAAATGGCCACTTGTGGAGCCCATCCTATGACCTTCCCTATCCCAGCCGTCCGATCAAGAAACCCTTCAGGCAAGACTCCCTTGACATCCGCATAATCGGTCGGCATCCCCATCTTGCCTTTTGGCTCGGGTTTCCGTAGGGACCACAAGAACCGCTGCCCGCTTTGCTCCAGCGCACACGCTATCTCCTTCACCTGCGCCTCACTAAAGCTTCCCATGCTCCCAAAGCACAGGAACACCACCGAGGAAGGAGGCTGATCATCAAGCCACTCCAAGATATCAGACTTCTGAATGGACTGGTCCGAGCCAACGTGGCCATCATCACTCTTCATATTCAACAGGGGCCCCACAGGGTACACCGGTGGGAATTTACCATCAGAAAGAGAACGAAGAGCATGTGGTTCCAGCTCCCTGAAAGTGTTTATCAAAATACCCTTGGTTTGTCTAAACCTCGCTGCAAAATCGATGAAGTCTGTAGCGCCTTCCTTCGTTCGCGTCACTCTCGGCCAGACTCCAGCGGGCACGGGGTTGATGAAACTCGGGACGATCGACTCAGATTCCCACCCAATTATCTCAGCAACGTCCTTCCCCTGCTCATCATGAAGTGACTGGAGGTGGAACCAGAACCCTAGAGTGGCTGCGCCGGAGGTGAAGAAGACGTAGGAAGGAATCTGGAATTCGTCCGCCACGTTGATCATGGGGGTGCAGAACATGTCGATGACAAACCCGGCAAGCTCGGCCTGAGCGGACTCAGAGAGTAACTTTGTGACGGCGTCTTTGACGTGGGTTTTGTGGCCTTGGACGAATGTTTTGATGAAGGAGGTGAAGGCAAGGCCCTGTGTGTCGATGTGTGACTCCGGAAGGTTGACGAAGCTGATGCGGTGTGAGATTGAAGGGTCTGTATTGGTGAAGAGCTTGTCGAAGGGGAGCTTCATGATGAGGATGGTGATGAAGAGCTGGTCATCTCGAGCAACGAGTTGTTTCGCGATCTCGACCGTTGACACGATGTGACCAACGCCTGGGGCTGGGATGAACACAAGTTGTGCTGGTCTCTTCATTATTTGATGAATTTTGGGAGATGAAGAAATAGTAAATATTTGATGAAAATCTCAGCTCATGAAACATCTTTATATACATCATGTGCATGTTCACGGTGGTGTTTCTAACGTTGTTTTGATTACTTCTTTTCATTTTTGCCTGGTGACGTCATGCCTTTGCTGGCATTTGTTCAGTCAAGATTGTCTTTTATATTATTTACTTGGAACCAAGCCAAAACAAAAGTTATCATAATTGGTTTTGGTCTGACAAGTCGTCGTGGACTTGGCAGTATATGCCCTCAAATTATAATTAACCACACAACTGCACAAGACTTATCAACAAGGATGAGGTCACATGACTTATCATATGCCCTCAAATCATTTAAACAACAATTTTATTTTTTTGGTATGCACCACAAAATTGAAGTAGAAAGCGAATTTGTCTGTTCTGAACATGAAGAAGACAATTAGAATGAACCGATCGGCGAATTTGTCTGTTTAAAAGGCGTACAGATCATGGTTTCCTTCCCCCATCCAAGCCTGGTTTTCTATTATATAATTGATCAAGATGTTGAAGATCTTGAATGTGCACCGAAATAAATATGTAGAGAAAATTATTAGAATTAAGAACTTTATTAAATTCATCTACTCATGATAGAAACATAAACAGTAGGAATTTCTTATTTTTTTAGGACTTTCCTAATATATCAAAGGAAAATCTGATCAAGAAAATGTTCCAATGAAGAGTGTGAGGAGCCACCTTCCGTCAAGGCTTTTTTGCTCTTCTCACTCATCTCTTTCACCCTCTTCCTTACATCACTATCATGCTCCATCACCTCCCTTATCCCTCTCTCTATCTCCTCTGCACTCACCACCACTTGGGTGTCTCTCCTATAATCCATCTTAATTGCCACTGCCAAACCCAACTCCCTTACCAATTCAAAGGCATTTAATTGTTGCTCTGCGTACACCGGCCACGCGGCCATCGGCACCCCGAACCACAGGCTCTCAAGCGTGGAATTCCACCCGCAGTGGGATACGAACCCTCCTACTGCCGGGTGCGCCAAGATGGCCACCTGCGGAGCCCACCCTATGACCTTTCCCATCGCAGCGGTTCGATCGAGGAACCCTTCGGGCAAGACCCCCGTGAGATCCGAGTAGTCACCAGGGGACACAACGGTCCCCTTTGGTGGGGGCTGGCGTAGAGACCACAAGAACCGGAGCCCACTCCGCTCCAGCCCCAACGCTATCTCCCTCACCTGGTCCTCGTCAAAGCTTCCCATGCTCCCAAAGCACAGGAACACCACGGACGAAGGAGGCTGATCATCTAGCCACTCCAATATATCAGACTTCCGTTGGGCCTGCTCCGAACCCGATTGGGTCTCATCACTCATCAGATTCAACATGGGACCCACAGGATACAAAGGCGGGGTTTCACCATCAGAAAGAGAATCAAGAGCATGTGGTTCTAGCTCCTTGAATGTATTTACCAAAATGCCCTTGGTTTCTGTAAACCGTTTGGCATAGCTTAGAAACGTCTCCGCGCCCTCTTTGTCCAGAACCGCACTAGGCAAGACTCTGCCGGGAACCGAGTTGACAAAAGTGGGCAGGTACAACTCAGTGTCCGAGTCTTTGAACTCACTGACGTCCTTGCCATACACATCGCGAATTCTTTGTAGGTTAAACAGCAGCCCGAGAAACCCAGCAGGTGAAGTGAAGAACATGTACGTAGGAATCCCAAAATCATCCGCCACATCGATCATTGTTGTGCAAAACATGTCGATGACGAACCCAGCAAGCCGAGGCCTCGAATCGGACTGTGACTCGGTGAGTTCGGCGACCGCGTTTTTGACGTGGGTTTTGTGGCTTTCGACGAATTGGTTGCGGAAGGAGTGGGAGCTGAGGTGCTTGTCTAGGTCTGGGACTTTTGGGAGGGTGATGAAGTTGACACGTGGCAGTACGGGAGAGGCTTCGAGGGAGGCTCTGTAGGCCTCTGTGCCCTTGGAGTCGAAGGGTAGCTTCATGATGAGGACGGTGATGAAAAGTTGGTCGTGGCGGGAAACAAGGAGCTTCGAAATCTCGACGGCGGAGACGAGATGGCCGATGCGGCCGGATGGGATGACGACTAGGTGTGAAGCTTTCTCCATATGGAATAAGAGAGGTTTTTTTTTCTGTTTGTCAGAATGGAATAAGAGCGGTAGGTTTTAGATCTTTTGATGGAAATAGTTCATTTCCATGTTGTGTTGGAATTAATGCTCTGGGCCAAGGATGCAAGTGGTGACGTCATGCCTTTGCTGCCATCAAAGGGTGGAATTTTGTAGAAACGTCTCCTAAATTTATTCTTGGAAACTTCCATTTCTAGCCTAACAGTGCGACTCATGTGATGCTTTTCTCGTCAAGTAGAAAAATAAATCTCCAAATAAAAATTCACAAGAACACTATTATTTTCTTCGTGTAATTTGAAGTACTTTCCACTTTCTTTCTTATAATTTAGATGTTGACAATTTTAGTTTGCCAAGTTTTTAATTTTTTTTCTAAATTGTTAATATTATTAATTTTCATGACAAAAATTTGGTGTCGCAACATAGGATCATCCATTGCATTGAGAAAGGTATAGTTAGACTGCGATTGCCTATCTCAGTAGAGTACTGCAGAATGATTAACGGCCCCTGACGGCAGTATGCTCCGCTTACCACGGCTTTTACCATGTACAAGCTGAGTAATTGCTAGGGCCCTCCATTTTTAAGGGGCATTTACATGAATATCGCGAGAAATTGTCATTGGGCATTATTGATTTTCATGTGCGGTATATCAAAGAAAAATCTGATGGAGAAAATGTCCCAATGAAGAGTGTGACGACCCACCATCCATCAAGGCTTTCTTGCCCTTCTCACTCATCTCTTTCACCCTCTTCCTTAAATCACTATCCTGCACCATCACCTCCCTTATTCCTCTCTCTATCTCTTCTGCCTTCACAACCTTCGGACTCTCCCCATAAAAGTCCCTCCTATACTCCATCTTGATTTCCACAGCCAATCCCAACTCCCTCACCAATTCAAAGGCATTTAATTGTTGCTCAGCGTACATTGGCCACGTGGCAACCGGCACCCCGAACCATAGACTCTCAAGCGTCGAATTCCACCCGCAGTGAGATACGAACCCGCCAATTGCCCGGTGGGCCAAGATCGCCACCTGCGGGGCCCACCCTATGACCTTTCCAATTCCAACCGCCCGATCGAGGAACCCTTCGGGCAACACCGCCTTGGGATCTGAATAGTCACTAGGGGACGCAACGGTCTCCTTTGGTGGCGCCTGGCGTAGAGACCACAAGAACCGGAGCCCACTCCGCTCAAGCCCCCATGCTATCTCTCTCACCTGGTCCTCACCAAAGCTTCCCATGCTCCCAAAGCACAGGAACACCACAGACGACGGAGGCTGATCATCTAGCCACTCCAATACATCAGACTTCTGTTGCGCCTGCTTTGAATCCGATTGGCTATCATCACTCTTTAGGTTCAAGATGGGGCCCACAGGATACAACGGTGGGGTTTCACCATCAGAAAGAGAATCAAGAGCGTGCGATTCCAGCTCCATGAATGTATTTACCAAAATACCCTTGGTTTCTCTAAACCGTTTGGCATAGCCGAGGATCGCCTTCGCGCCGTCCTTGTCCAGAAGCACACTGGGCAAGACATTGGCGGGAACCGAGTTGACGAAAGTGGGCAGGGCCAACTCAGCATCCGAGTCCTTGAACTCACTCACTTCCTTGTTATACACGTCACGAATTCTCTGCAGGTTAAACAACAACCCCAGAAACCCAGCTGGTGAAGTGAAGAACATGTAAGTAGGAACCCCAAATTCATCCGCCACGTCGATCATTGTTGTACAAAACATGTCGATGACGAACCCAGCGAGCCGAGGCCTTGAATCGGACTCAGACTCGGTGAGTTTGGCGACCGCGTTTTTGACGTGGGGTTTGTGACTTTCGATGAACTGGTTGCGGAAGGAGTTGGGGCTGATGTGGTTGTCTATGGCAGGAACTTTTGGGAGGGTGATGAAGTTGACACGTGGCGACACGGGAGAGGCCTCGAGGGAGGCTATGTAGGACTCGGTGCCTTTGGAGTCGAAGGGCAGCTTCATGATGAAGACGGTGATGAAAAGTCGGTCGTGTCGAGCAACGAGGAGCGTTGCCATCTCGACGGCGGAGACAAGGTGGCCCATGCCGGCGGAAGGGATGAAGACTAGCTCTGAAGCTTTCTCCATTTGGGGAAGAACAAAGGGAGGTTTTAGATATTCTGATGGAAATGAAAAGTTCATGTCGATGCCCTTGATATAATATTGCTACAGTTGAATGTTGGAATTAATAATCTTTGCTTAGGTCAAGATACAGTGATGACGTCATGCCTTTGCTGGCATTGGTCAGAAGCTTCCTCAAGCTCATTGGTAAAAGAACAGATTGCCGCCTGGCAATAAATTAAGCAATTAATCATATAGTTACGTAGAGGAATTGAAGAGGTGATAGATATCCCAACGATGCAAGTGATGTGCTGCTTTTGTCGATAATACAATTTTTATACCAACAACTTTCCTTCTTATAATTTATATGTTCACAATTTTGGCTCTCACGATTATGACGTGGTTTGCCGAGTGTTTAATCTCTATCCAAATAGTTGATGTTGTTAATTTTCATGACGAAAATCTGACGTGCCAACATATGATTATCGCACAGGAGAAATCCACCTCAAGTTTCAGTCTTGAAAATCATTTGGGTTTAGCAAATCAGACTGCGGTTAAGAAAGGTAGCAAACTATAATTACAATATACTAAAAGTGCCAGAGATACACCTAGAAAAATGAAAAATAACTCAAAATGTAAGGACTAAAAATTGACTTCTAAGAGGTCGTTTGGTATGGCAAACTGTCATGGACTAGATTAAATAATGAGGCTGTCTTGAATTAGCTTGGATTAGCCTAAGCTGGATTAAGTACTAACCTACATTTGGTGTCTTGTCGACTAAGAAGCTGTATTGTAAAAATAATGAAGACCTATATTTGGTGATGTGTCGGACTAAAAAATAATTATTGTAATATTTAAATTTAATTAGGGATTTTGAACTATAAAAAATATATAAATTCAATTAGGAATATTTAATTGGGGCTGATGTGTGAAAAAAAAAATTAATTAAAAAATTAAAAATATTGAAAATAGGAAAAAAAAAAAAAACCCCATTCTCTCCTTTCCTGTTCCTTCCACTCTCTCTCTCTCTCTCATCGCCGACCTTGAACCAACCCTTAGAAATCTATCATTGACCCACCCACATAGACCCGCCTCGACTTGGACTTAACGCCTACAAACCCGCGCCTCCCCAACCTACTCTCTCTCTGCTGCCTAGGAACATGGGCTCGGTTTCGGCCAATTCGATCAACAACTTGAGAGCCTCTTGTGCCGGGCCTCATTGTCGTTGTTCAAAGCCTCCATCTGCAACATCATCATCACTATAGTCTTGTTGAGTTAGTCTAATTCAGTTTCTCATTCCGCCATAATGACTGATATTTCTATTATGCATTAGAAATATGTCCTTTACTTTCTATTGTGCATTCATTGACTGGTAATTCAGTTTCTCATTCTGCCAAAAGACCATTTTGCCCCTACAATATTTTACTAGATTTAACGTTGACTTTTTGATCAGGAAGATTTTTAGAATTTTGACTGTACCGTTGCATAGAGCATGACGAGTTGAGTCTGTAGACACATAATGAGCTTGAATCGGATTTGTGACCAAAAAAAATACGATCAAAATACCCTCAGTAGCATCACCGTAATTTTTACGAAAAAGGTTTGATAAAAATCTGGAAACCCTCATTTTCTCTCTCTCTCTCTCTCTCTCTCTCTCTCTCTCTCTCTCTTTCCCCGCAACATCTTTCTTCTCTCGCGACGGCAACGCCCAGCCTGCCACGTTTTGGCTAGCACTTCTTTACTCCAACTACCAAAATTGACGGGGCAGGTACCAAGATGATTAGGCCACCGTCCTCTTCCAACCCCAGCCAGGCCCCGCTGCCTGCCACCGTGTTTTCACCGGAAAATCGAAGAGAAACGGCCGATTTTTCACTCGAAATTCTCCGACTTCGTTCTCCGTCATCCAGCCACCAATTTCGGCGAGTGAGATATGCTTTCTCACCTACTTTTCATGATCTAACTGATGGTTGGGTAGGATTTCAGAAATTTTAAGCGTTGATAGATCAATTTTCAAATTTCAGTTTGGCTGGATTTTGAGATGAAATTCCGACTACTTCCGGTCACTTTTTGGGGTAGGCCCAAGAGCAAAAGTGTCTCCAATCGATGTCTTGAACCTATGATAGGAATATTGGCCTGAAATTTTGAGGTTTTCCTACGAGTGGTATCTTTTTGGACACCTACGTGCTGCCTGCGCATGTGGCGTCGCGTGGGCATTATAGCGGATGGGCATTGTGTTCCGATGCGATCCCCTTATTGTCACGAGCGCATAGGGGTGCTCGGATTTCAATTCGGATACCGTTTGAGTCTCGAACGGATTTTGCCTATTGTACGTTATCCGGGTTCGATAGGTTTGAACCATTGGATCATCTTGAATTTAATATATGTTAATCTAGGCATTCCTAGGATTGTGTAGGAATTCACGGATCGTGGATCGGAGTACTGGATTTTCCGATTTAATAACTTAAAGTTGGTGTTTTATGATAACCGTCTGATCGTGAGCGATTCGACTGTCCGTTTCGGGCCAAACTTGCAGGACGTGTATCTTAGACCTTGTGGAGCCCTTAGAAATGTCTGGATCGTAAAATAGAGGTCGTAGGTCCCGTGGGCCCCGTTGACCTGTTTTGGAAAGTTTGACCGCCCGGTTGACCGAGTGTCCCCCGAGGCTATCCCATCATCCGAATTGGATAGTTGGACCTTAGAACGTCTCTTTTTCCTCGTGTAAATGGACATTGTTTTCAAATAAACAGTATGGTTTTGTGATGGAAATATTATGCATATAAATTTAATGGTTTATTTAAATTCATTGAATATTTAATAATTGAATTTATTATTTTCGTAAAGTTAGTGATATACGTGGGTTTTGACATATTTGTGTATTTTGAGTTCAATTATATAATAATTGAGAATGTGCTATCTATGTTGAATATGTGTGGGATACTTGGGTTGTTGTTGTGAGGTTGTGGAAAGAAATGAGTTTAGAATGTCAGTTTTAAAGTGCTATAAGCACTACTTTAGGTACCTCACTGGATAAGGGTTTTAAGGAAGGAAATGTCTTTTTAAAATATTGTTATACGGGTTACGAACTCCACCATCATACGTACCTTCCCTCGTTACTATACACACACGGGCCGTGTTTCGGACGTATGGGCTTCCTTGGATATGGATTCTGGAATGAAAATGGAAATGGATATTTGGAATATGGAAGATACTTGAATAGGTTGGAACTCAGACGCCCTTGAAAGGGGTTCGTGGACCTTTAGGGGGTAGTCTGCTCGCGTAGGACTTCTCACAGGTGTACGAGTCTTGAGGATTCGGCTGTTCGTGCTTGCTGAGAGTTAGTCTCCTGGTTGGACGGCTCGTTCCCTAGCCACATGGTTGTTGAGGAATCCTCCATGTGGTCTAGTCAAACGATCCCCAATTGGATTGTTTTCCTCGGTACATGATGTGCATCATCGTGTGTACATCCCCTTGGATACTGATACTTGGAAGCAGTGGATATGGATACGTGGACGCACGGAAATGGATATATGGATATGGACATGTGGATATGTAGATCCTTGATTTGGGTAGTCTGCGCGCGTAGGACTTGTCATGGGTATACGAGTCTTGAGGATTCGACTGTACATGCTGGCTGAGAGTTAGTCCCCCGGTTGGACGGCTCGCTCCCTAGCCACATGGTTGTTGAGGATTCCTTCATGTAGTCTAGTCAAACAATCCCCAGATTGGATTGTTTTCCTTGGTACATGATGATGGTTGGAGGTGGTGTAATTATATTTATACATATTAAATACATATATTTGAGGATTTGTTTTCGGGTTGAGATATGTGAGGTTGTGCTTTGTGATTACCCTAGATTGGTATGAACGTCTGAGTCCCAGATTTGGGAAGTGTTGTTTAGCAACATGTGCCTTGAATAGGGTATGGTTGTACGGAAAGAATTGATAAAAGAAAGGAAATCATAAAGTGTTTAGGGGTTGCCTTGTTAAATTTGATATAATAAGGAGTCTAAAGTCATTCGTCGGTTTTTTTTAAAGAAAAAGGTTGTATATTACTGGAGTTGTGACTGTGGATGAAGAACTACGGGTGGCTTAATCCCTTAGTAATGGTACATAGGTAGCCTAGGGTCCCACCCAAGTGCAGTTTTGAACTAAAGTTATTTTGGTCTTGGGATGATTTCGGTTTCGACCTTGTCGTTGGGCATTAAACTCGTTTGAAAACAAGGCTTGATTGATTGATTTTTCATTTTCCCATTTGACTAGTTGGGTGTTGTTGAAATGTGGTTGTGATCAAGACAGTTTTGGAACCCATTGTGAATCGTTGTACGTTTTGGGCTGAGGCCTTAAATATACTTGCAGTTGTGTTAGGAGGTTAAACCTCGCCTGATTGAAAATTGGAAAGTTAATTTTATATTGATTACAACAATATTCAAAAAATGATTTGAGTTCCTTAATTGCATTTCTAGTTGTCCTGCCTTGATTTATTTGAAGGTTGGAAGCCTTGTCTGTAAATTGTGTGTTATTACATTGTGCCTGCTGGCAGTTGGCTTCTTAAATTGTAATTTTTGATAGGTTGAAAATTTGGGGTAAGTCCGATTTATAGGGGAGACTCTGTCAAAATTTCGGCACAAAGCCTCGTGCCCCTATTCCTATTTGGGAAATGAGGTAATAGTTTTAGTAAGTGGGCCCGGCATAGGTACAATGTCGGAAATTCCGCAGGATTCGTTTCAGGTTTCCGAGGAATTCGGGGTGGGTCTTGTCATTACTTGCAACTCTCTTTCAACCCAAACAATAAGTCCTAGACTCCAAACACTAAGCCCCAGGTGAGGCATGAGCAGAGAAAGAGAGAGTTCCTAGGTCTTCAGATAACCTTGAGTCTACACTAGGATTTTAGGTTTACTTTCTACCCATAAGAGAAAAGCCAGTAAACTTGTCCTAATGAGTCTCCTTTTTAGATCAAACTCTTGCAGCAGTAGCAGTTCTATAGCCAGTATTAGTAAGGTCCCATACATAGTTAATGAAGAACAAACTGAGTATGAAACTAGTAATAAAGTCGACTAGAAAGATTGGATTATTCCCAAAGTCCCCACTACAGAAATTTATAAGAAAAGATGGTCTCTCTCCTCCTTCAAAAGCGCAACCCATGTTAAAACAGTTGAGCAAGTTTATGCCCTTAGTAAAGAACATGAAACCTGACAATTACTTAATCTTGAGTCAATTAAGAAACATAGGAAAGATGGAAAACAATTTCTTGCATATTGGTCTTGTTCAAGTAGCAGTCAAACCTCTAACAAAAACAGGTCTTAATGCTTCTATTTTGCTTTGCCTAAGAGATGCACGATTCACCAATTTTAGTGACAGTACCTTAGGAATAATATAATCCAGTTTGTTTATTGGTCCAGTTCACTTTGATTGCTACCCTGATTTCACAGTAAGCCTTAGTGATCCCTATATATTAAAAATCTTGACTTTAAATATTAAAACTGCAAGTTATGAGATCTTACCTAGATCCCAACTTTTAGCCTTAGTCTATAGAATTTATTATAAAGTCACAGGAACCAATATGAATTTCCAAGCCCTTAATAAAAGTCCTAAAGATCAAAATTTACTAATCCAGAGTAGACAAGCAAATGCTAACATAAGAATTCTCCATTCTATTAAATGGTCAGAAGTCACCCTTCCCTCATATTGGACTCTAGCAACTTAAAGCCAACCCACTTCGGTTCAACATAGCCTATTTAATTTGGATTGTATCCAACAATACTGAGATGACACAGTCAAAATCAACTTTGGAAATCAACCTCTAAAATTTTTAGTACAGCTAAAACAGTTACCAACCCCTAGTCAATTCCGTAGGCATAATTCTGCGAGACATTCATTCACAGGATCTACTTCCACTATAGAAAGAGATCTAAAAATAGAAAAGGCCTCAATTGATTTAAAATTAGAATCCCTTAGGAAAAACTCATCTCATGAAACATCTTTATATACATCATGTGCACGGTGTTTCTAACATTGCTTAGATTACTTCTTTTTCATTTTTGCCAGGTGACGTCATGTATTTGCTGGCATTCGTTTAGTCAAGATTTGATAAAGTTATTTACTCATAACTGGTTTTGGTCTGACAAGTCGTCGTGGACTTGGCAGTAGAGAGTCGGCATGCCCTCAAATCATGGCTCTTGGTGTCTGATACTTAACAACACAACTTCACAAGACTCATCAACAAGGATGAGGTCAGAATTTAATGAGTAAAAACATGTTCGGAATTGTAGACCAAACACACAACTTCACAGGACTTTTCATAAACCACATTTTACGTTGATTCTCCTGTAGATTCTATGGATTGCCACTTGGTTCGCAGAGTTTTTCTTTTTCAAATTCAAAACAGTACTAGTATTTAACAAAGTGGAAAAGGTTACTGCTGCTCTATTTTCGGGGATGCTCACACCACTTGCTGAATATTATATCTTATTTATTTTAGTACAACTCAATATTCCCACATCATATACCATTCATTTAACAACATTTTCCTTTTTTTGGTATGCACCACAAAATTGAAGTAGAAAGTTGAAGAATAGAAATTGAATAAATATATCAACCTCAGTTCATGTGGTGAAGAAGGAGCATATATATATAGAGAAAATTATTAGAATTAAGAACTTTATTAAATTCATCTACTCATGACAGAAACAAAAACAGTAGGAATTTCTCATTTTTCTAGGACTTTCCTAATATATCAAAGGAAAATCTGATCAAGAAAATGTCCCAATGAAGAGTGCGAGGAGCCACCTTCCGTCAAGGCTTTTTTGCTCTTCTCACTCATCTCTTTCACCCTCTTCCTTACATCACTATCATCCTCCATCACCTCCCTTATCCCTCTCTCTATCTCCTCCGCACTCACCACCACTTGGGTGTCCCTCCTATAATCCATCTTAATTGCCACTGCCAAACCCAACTCCCTTACCAATTCAAAGGCATTTAATTGTTGCTCCGCGTACACCGGCCACGTGGCCATCGGCACCCCGAACCATAGGCTCTCAAGCGTGGAATTCCACCCGCAGTGGGATACGAACCCTCCTACTGCTTGGTGGGCCAAGATCGCCACCTGCGGAGCCCACCCTATGACCTTTCCCATCGCAGCCGTCCGAAATAGGAACCCTTCGGGTAAGACCCCCTTAGGATTCGAATAGTCACCAGGGGACACAACGGTTCCCTTTGGTGGGGGCTGGCGTAGAGACCACAAGAACCGGAGCCCACTCCGCTCCAGCCCCCACGCTATCTCCCTCACCTGGTCCTCACCAAAGCTTCCCATGCTCCCAAAGCACAAGAACACCACTGACGAAGGAGGCTGATCATCTAGCCACTCCAATATATCCGACTTCTGTTGCGCTTGCTCTGAACCCGATTGGGTATCATCACTCATCAGATTCAAGATGGGACCCACAGGATACAAAGGCGGGGTTTCACCATCAGAAAGAGAATCAAGAGCATGTGACTCTAGCTCCATGAATGTATTTACCAAAATGCCCTTGGTTTCTGTAAACCGTTTGGCATAGCTTAGAAACGACTCCGCGCCCTCCTTGTCCAAAACCACACTAGGCAAGACCCTGCCGGGAACCGAGTTGACAAAAGTGGGCAGGGACAACTCAGCGTCCGAGTCTTTGAACTCACTGACGTCCTTTCCATACACATCGCGAATTCTTTGTAGGTTGAACAGTAGCCCAAGAAACCCAGCAGGTGAAGTGAAGAACATGTACGTAGGAACCCCAAAATCATACGCCACATCGATCATTGTTGTGCAAAACATGTCGATGACGAACCCAGCAAGCCGAGGCCTTGACTCGGATTGTGACTCGGTGAGTTCGGCGACCGCGTTTTTGACGTGGGTTTTGTGGCTTTCGACGAACTGGTTGCGGAAGGAGTGGGAGCTGAGGTGCTTGTCTAGGTCTGGGACTTTTGGGAGGGTGATGAAGTTGAGACGTGGCAATACGGGAGAGGCTTCGAGGGAGGCTATGTAGGCCTCTGTGCCCTTGGAGTTGAAGGGTAGCTTCATGATGAGGACAGTGATGAAAAGTTGGTCATGGCGGGCAACAAGGAGCTTCGACATCTCGACGGCGGAGACGAGATGGCCGATGCCGGCGGATGGGATGACGACTAGCTCTGAAGCTTTCTCCATATGGAATAAGAGAGGTTTCTTTGTTATTTTTTTGGTCAGAATGGAATAAGAGAGGTAGGTTTTAGATATTTTGATGGAAATGAAATGTTCATTTCATTTCTTCAATATATGTGACCACAATTGAATGTTGGAAATTTCATATAACTGGTTTAAAACTACTTAATCTTCCCATCTAAAATTCAACCCATTTCTTATCTTCATAGTTTTATTAACTTACACCACTATGTTTATGTTGAAGGACATAAAGTTTGTTTGGTCACCATATGTTACGTAGGCTATCGAATTATTAGTTTGGTAGCTGTCCTTTCACAAATTTTCAATATGCAAATGGAAAAATACCAAAAAGAAAAAAGAATAAGAAAATTGTGGACTCGGTTTAGGTAGGCTGAGGGAATTTGTGTGTAGAGGGTAGGTGTTCTATGGTAGAGAGAGAAGGAGGAAGGGGATAGGGAAGGGGGAATGGAGGAAGGGACTATGAAGAGGGAATGGAGAATGGATTTCAAGGTTGGGTGAGATTGGTTGGAGCTGCCGGTGGCGCACATGGGATGGGAGAATGTGAAATTTTTGTTTTTCAATTTTCATTGTTTTGCTATCTTGGACCAATAATGCAATGAAATGTTTTCCGTTGCATGAAAGTCTATCCGTTGCATGGAAGTCTATCACGATAAAGTAGAGTACTGCAGTCTAAGCTGGACCCCGCTTCTGTTAGAATAATTAACATGATTAATGCCCTGATTAGTGCCACTACTACAAAACTGGGCAAAAAGCGTGATCCAAAGGCGACAAAAAAGAGGGTCATGTCCTTTTGAATCACATTGGACACATATATATAATATTTGTGTCATATGTAGAGAAGACATAATAGTGCTATAGAGCACAAAACATAAAACATTTTCAAGACTTCTTGGAAGAAGAGCGACCAATATAATACAGGGCACGCTCAATACTAAGCCAAATGGAAGAAAAGAGCCACTACTCATACAGGGTATTCTAGGGGTGGCATTTTAAACCGAAAAACCAAAAAATCGCAAAAACCAACCGATATTTTACCGCAATAAAATCGCAATCTCGGTAAACCGAACCGCAATCGCGGTATTAAGAACCGAACCGTATTTACGGTTACGGTTGCGGTATTTGATTTTCAAAATTTGCGGTTACCGCAAACCGCAAAGTATAGCCGCACGGCTATACTCTATGAATAATTAAGTAAAATTGTAAACCCTTCTCTTCTCTTGAATTGGTGGAAAGGGAACCAAACAAGATATCCTATTCTTTCACAAGTTGCCAAGGATATCTTTGCAATTCCAAGTTCTACGGTTGCTAGTGAAAATGCTTTTAGCCTAGGCAAGAGGATTGTGGATCCTTTTAGAAGCTCTTTGCATCCTAAAATAGTAGAGGCATTAGTGTGTACTAGTGATTGGCTTAGAGCGGACGAATTTTCCTTTTACAAGGAACCAACAGATGATGAGGTTGAATTCTACAAGGAAATGGAAGATATGACAACTTGTAAGTAATTAGTTTATTTATGCTAATGTTATTTATGCTTCTTCTTATAATAAAATGTACTAAACTATGTTGTTTTATTTGTAGATAGCATTGGTGCTCAAACAACACAAAGGGGTTCTTCAAATCCACTCACCACCAACACTTGAGTTTGTAACATTGGTGTATTGCATTTTTCCTTTTAGTTTGTAACTTTAATTAACTGTGAATTGGATTTTTGTTTTTGGTTGTAACTTTAATTCATTTTGCTTTTGGTTTGTAAATTTAAAGGATTTGGAATTGGAATGCTTGAGAAGTTTAACTTTAATTGGAATGTTTGGAATTGTAACTTTAATTTTCTTAGGTTGTGAATGCTTGAGAATTGGAATCGATTGTGAATTTATATATGCTTGAGAAATTGAGGTTGTGTATTTATTTATTTACATTGTAAATTTATATTTTTGTGAATGCTTGAGAATTTGTGGTTTTAAACCGCAAATTCGCGGTAACCGACCTCATTTTTGCGGTTTACCGCAAAACGCGGTCGGTTTACGGTTTCAAAAATCACCAAACCGCAAATAGTCGGTCGGTTTGCGGTTTGAGTAAAAATTCGCGGTTACCGAACCGCAACCACCCCTAGGGTATTCCATCAAAGATCAAAGAATCATTTAACTAAGGATATGAGTCATGACCATGCACAACACTACTATAGACAGAAAACATGCTTTTTAACTGACCTGAATAATATGGATAATGCCTTTCCGAGATGGCAGCTTATTACAAAACTCTGGCCCAGATCCCAGTGTCCAAGTACACTACCAAAGGCCGTATGGACAGACGTGAGCACCATCTGAGAAAACCTGCTTTGGACAACTGCTGACCTGCCCAAAATCCAGCATAACAGTAGATTTCCATCTGTAAATACAAGTGTCGTGTTGGATAACATAAACCTAAGATGAAGTTAAAATCAATTAACAAGACATGCCAATATACTTGCCATAACTAGCTGTCTCCCTTGTGCCAAACCGGACCATCCATAATTTTAGGAAGATTGAACCATTTAATCCAGTCCATATGTCCTTTTTGGGAGCTAGAGGAAAAGCATCTGAAAAAGGATTACTGTCGTGTCCACAGGGACAAATGATTGATCCAAAGCAAGTTACATGAACACTGTCTTTCACGGAATATATCACTTCTTGTTATGGAGCCTGTATAGGAGTTGTGGATGCTGTGATAAGTACACCACCAGATGGTGGATACTTTACAAGCAGATTTGTAAAAGTGCGGTTAAGAAAGGTAGCAAACTACAATTACAATATACTAAAAGTGCCAAAGATACACCTACATAACACAAAAATGAAAAATAACTCAAAATATAGGGACTAAATATTGACCTCTAAGGGGTCGTTTTGTACGGCGAATTGTCATGGACTGTATTAAATCCTGGGACTGTATTGAATTAGCTCGGATTAGCCTAAGCTGAATTAAGTACTGACCTACGTTTAGTGTTGTGTCGACTAAGAAGCTGAATTGTAAAAATAATGAAGACCTATATTTGGTGATGTGTTGGACTAAAAAATAATTCTTGTAATATTTAAATTTAAAGAAAAATTTGGTATTAGACATAATTAGCTTTACTAATTAGTATTTGAGACATTGGGTATTTTGGTTTGGGTTTTAATACTCAGGAAAGAATTGTTATTTTGAATTAGGCCAAAGAGGAGGCCCAGATTCGTTGGGCCAACTTAAAAATAAAAATTGAAAAGACAGGTCTAACCTTCTTCTTAGAAAGCCTGGCCTATCATTAAACCTTTCAAAGTAAATGACTCTTTTAACCCTGGCTGTTTAAACTACGCGTAATTTGGTCTTGGTTTCTCTCCCGTTTCGTTCGGCTTTGAGGTTTTGGAGCTCTGGCTCTCGTTCTGCGATTGGAGCTTCAATTTTCTGGTAGGTTTTGGTTCGTTTTTATTCGTCTTTCTGTTTTTCTTTTTTTTGCTACATTTTCATTCGGTTTGCATGCAGAATAACAGTAAGTTTTGGTCGATTTCTGTTCTCCTTAGTTCAGGTATTTCTAGCTTAGTTTTGTGGCGCAATTTGGTGCCGCGATCTTGTGGCATTCAATGCTTAACCCTATCTTCTTCGTTTTGTTTTTAGATTTGATTTTGAATTGCTGTTTGGTTGGGGAGATTTTGGGCAGTCGTAGGTGTTGTGGTATGAGTACTTTAGAACCTGTTTTCGTTTATCGACTTATATGTTTTTGGAATTTAGTTAGTACTTTTATCTTGGCTTCCTTTTGGTTTCTATTTGAAGTTTTTTTATTTTCTATCATAAACTGCATATGTTTGTTTCAGTTTTTTTTAGCATAAAATGCATTGGAAGTGTATGGCAATGTTATAACTGATGATGGACTTGAATTTGTTTTGATTTTATGTCATAAACTGCATCTGTTTGTTGCAGTTTTTTTAGCAAAAACTGCATTGCAGTTTCTGGTTTCGTAAACTACATTGGAAGTGTATGGCAATGTTACAACTGCTCATGGAGTTAAATGTGTTTTGATATTAGTTTTAGTACTTTGAACGTGGCTTTCTTTTGGCAATGTTACAACTGCTCACTGCAGATTCCATTTGTTGTAGTTTTTTAGTAGAAACTGCACTGCAGTTTCTTATTTAATAATTCAATTTCTTAATAATTTTTGCAAGTCAATGGGAATGTTGCAACTGCTCATGAACATAAATGTGTTTTGAACTTAGTTTTAGTACTTTGATCATGGATTTGCCTTTTGGTTTCCTTTCAAATTTGAGCAGATTTGTTTTCATAAACTGCACTGCAGTTTTTGTTTGTTGCTTATGCTTGTGCTTTTGGTTTTGTTTTGCAGGGTTTTATCCTCTAGCTTTTGGAGTTGTTATCCTCTGCTCCATGTCAATATGTGATTCCTTGCCTTCCAATTCTGCAATCCTTCTTTTGCAGATTTTGTATTTCATGAAGCTGAATTGTAGATTCCACTGTCATGGTGGCAGTCACACATTCTTCATTATCTAATTTCTTTATATATGTTGCCAACTCCGCTTCCAGCTCCTTTGATCTTTTTTCTACTTGGATAAATATATCCCACAATTCCGTCATTTTCTTCTCACTGTATTTATTTATTTCATCCTTCCACAGTTTTAATCTTTCTGGGCAAACGAAGCTAGGATCTTGGCTTTAGCGGTACTTGATTTGGGTTATCATGGAGTTCACCAAAAGGTCTTGAATTGTAACATGTTCTTTTCCATCTTCATTCTCTAACCTTTTCTTCATTCTAATCTCTTTTAATTATGGAGTTTGATCAGCATCATCAGGTTTTCCTTGGTCTTCTACTTCTTCTGCTTCTCCTTATTCTCCTTCATCATCTTCATTTTTTGCATATTGAACGGAAACTAATTAGAAACTGCATTGGAGAAAACAAAAACTGCATTGCAAGAAACGGAAACTGCAATGCATAATTCACTATTTAGAGATTCTTATTACCTTGTCAAGAGGGTCTCCCTCTTCTCTGTTAGTTTTTTCTCTTTTTATATGTTTTCAAAATACCCTGTACAATGAGAATGATTTAGAAACTGCATTGGATAAAATGCAAACTGCATTGCAGGAAACTGATACTGCAGTGCAATTTTTGTTTCTGCAATGTAGAAAATATAAACTGCAATACAGTGTATACATATTTTAATTACCTTCTCAACAGGGTCTCCCTCTTCCTTGGTAGTTTTTCATTTATTAGGAGTTTTGAAAATACCATGTACAATGAGAATGATTTAGCATGGATTCACATTCAAGATACATTAAAATAAAATATCCAATATATTGCATACCTCGATGTCATTCAAGTCCTTTATTTGGTTGAATTTTGTGTGGAGTTCCACAAGACCCCATTTAAGAATGGCAGGAGTTTCTTTCTCCTTGTCAAGGATTGGTTGTCTGATGTTTGTCCTCTCACACAGTAGAAACTGCACAATTCAAAAACAAGATATATCATAAATTAGGTTGGGAACTGCATAGGATAAAACAGAAACTGCATTGCACTAAATGGAAAATGCATTACCTAAAACTCAAAATGCATTGCATAAGCCACTGTTTACTTACCAATATTAGGATAGTGCAACCCGAAACAACTCCTATAAAGGCTTCTCCTCCCTTCTTTGCTTTTGCTTTTGTGATCAATGATTCATTCATATAGGCTCAAACAGCTCTTGCCCACGAATAGCTTAAAAGTGTGTCTAGATTCACACAGTGCTCAAATATTTTCCAGTGGAAAGTGGATGAAGAGTTGGCAAAGAGGAATGTCATGCAGAGCAAAATCAAGATTAGGCTGACTACATCCTTGTCGTGGTCAACTTCTTCTTCTTCAGCTTATTTCTTTTCTTCTCCTTTATTTGTTTTCTTCTTTTGATTTGCCTTGGCCTTTTCTTTCTTCGGTTGGTTTGCCAAGGCAATTGTGTTTTGTAATTCTGCTTCTACCATGGCTTTTGATAGTTTTCCCTTTTCTCCAAAGTACCTTGTTCTGAAGGGAGCAGTGTATCGATCATTACCAAGTTTAACAGATATTCCTTCGTTTGGCAGTCTTAGAATTTGAGTCACTGCATTGCGTGTGATCTACAATGCAATTTTAGTTAATGCAATGCAGTGAACTACAAAGGAATAGCATCAAATATTTCTGTTTTCTGCATTGCAAAAAATGGAAACTGCATTGTAGTTCACTGCATTGCATTAATTCAAACTGCATTGCATTCATAGAAACTGCAATGCAGTTTCCGTTATCTGTAATGCAGGTTGTAGTTCATTGCATTGCATTAATACAAACTGCATTACATTTACGGAAACTACAATGCAGTTTCCATTTTTTGCAAATGCAAAAAACAGAAATATTTGATGCTATTCCTCTTTTAAAAAGAGCAATCCAAAACGCAAAATGTCAAACATAATAGAAATATAATAGGAGCAATTCAAACACAAAATATAAAAAGAAAATGTACATCAAGTTGACATGAAATGGAAAGATCAGCATAGTTAAACAAGAACTACAAATAAACCAAAAACTACACTGCAGTTTATGTTTTTTGCTATGTAGAAAACAGTTATATGCTCTCTTCTCTCATTGCAAATGATGCCAAAAAGAGTTCCGCTCGCAAGCTTCGTCTCATTGCCAAATGGAACGATTAGGAAAGTCTAAACCCTAAAGAACTACAAACTAAACTGTGCAGTTTTCATTTTCTGCAATGCAAAAAAAAGTTCCTCTCGCAAGCTCTTTCTCTTTCTCTTTCTCTGGTGATTTTTTAGTTTTTAGAGGTTTTGAAACCAAAACCTAAATCACATTGCACAACGAAGAATGAAGAGTAGGTACTAGAGCGTTGATTTCCTTACCCTTTTTGTTGTTGAAAGAGAGAATGAAGAATTGGCTTCGATCGTTATTTGACGTTGTTGGTGCAAACGATCGTCTGAGATTTTGGGGAATTTTGTGGAATTGTTGAAGCGGTTTCTAGAGTTGAAGACGAAAGGTCGCGCAAAGGGGTTATGATTCAATTTGAGTGCCTGTCGTTTCTGGTTAAGTTTTGGGTCTTTTGATATCGTTTTGACAGCTGTAAGTTTTGGTTTAAAACTAAATACTAAAATTTGATAATAATGGCATAATGACATATGTTATGATTTTAATGTTCTTTGATTCTATTTTGGTAAAAGTAGGTATTACTTTTTTATCTTTGGCCTTATGCTAATTAGGTAAAATTATATTCATATCTTCCAAATTCGTAAACTATATAATGTCTTAAAATGAAAGCTCCCTAAATTTAATTAGGGATTTTGACCTAAAAAATATATAAATTCAATTAGGAATATTTAATTGGGGATGATGTGTGAAAAATAAAAAAAATAAAAAAAAAATAAAACTCATTCTCTTTTTTTTTCCTCTCTCTCTCTCTCTCTCTCTCTCTCTCTCTCTCTCTCTCTCATTGCCGACCTTGAACCAATCCTTAGAAATCTACCATCAACCCACCCAACCCTTAGAAATCTACCATCAACCCACCCACATAGACCCGTCCCAACCTGGACTTAATGCCTACAGATCCGCACCTCCCCAACCTACTCTCTCTGTCGACTGAGAAACCTAGGGTAGGTCCCGGCCAATTCGATCAACAACTCGAGAGCCTCCTGCGCCGTGGCCTCGTTGTTGTTGTTCAAAGCCTCCATCAGCATCATCATCATCATTGTAATCTTGTAAGCCCAACTTGAAATATGAAAACTTGAAATTTTGCGCCTAAATTGAAATCTAAAAATTCAATATATATATATATATATATAGCTTTTATTGAGGGATCCTTTATTTGAGGAACACCATTGTAAGACCCACTCCATATTGTATTTTACTAATCCAAACTGTCTATTTTTTAGATAATCACTCAAAGATCATCTCTACAAAAAATCACTTGAATCCTATATCATTTGACCATTGAATTGAGTTATTGAAATTTTAGTACTTTCTTGAAGCACTATGTTCATTGATTTTGTCGGATACAATTGGATATCGAAATGGTTTCCGATTCGTCTAATTATTTGCAAGGATAATCTATGAATGTGGACTTAAAAAATAGATTATTTAGATGGTTGAAAAAAAAATCGTAAAAAAACCTAAAGAGTGTCCATCAAATAAAATTATTTAAAAAATTCGTCAATAAAATAGGACTATATATATACACATATGAATATCAAACAAAGCCTAAAATTACTAAGAAGCCCAGCCAATGATTTGTGGGCCCCGACCAGTCATAGTAAACTAGAATATTGCATTATAAACCGGACCATTGTTTTGGCATATAGCAGCTGAAAGAAAGATGCTGTGAGCTTCAGGGGAACAGCAAGACAAAATATCATCGTAGAAAGCCTTCCTGTCTAATCCAAATGAAAAAAAGGCAAAATGAAAAAAAGGCAAAATGCAAAATGAAAAAAGAAGCACCAACCATGAAGCTTAGCCTATATTTTGTTTTGTTTTTTAGCATATGGTGGTACATACACACTACCACCATATCATAGGAGTTCAAATTAAGAACATTATTCTACAAATTAAAATTATTTTTTATCGAATTAGACTCGTTCATTAGCTATAATTTCTTGTCTTTAAGTAGCTAGAAAGTTGACTGAAAAATAAATAGTAAAGAAGACAACTAATAAATCAGCAACTAACAAAAACTATGACGAAAATGATAAATAACAAATTGCTTGTTGGCTTGGCCTCCGAGAAGTCGAAGTAGATTAGAATACCACTACAAAAAGTAGAGTCATCTCTTCCATTGCTTTCAAGTTAGTACAAAAATACTCATAAACTCGTATTAACTAGTAATTACCAATTGGACTCCCGAATGAGTCAAAGGAAAAGCTGATCTATAAAACGACCCAATGAAGAGTGTGAGGATCCACCGTCCATCAAGGCTTTCTTGCACTTCTCACTCATCTCCTTAACCCTCTTTCTTTGATCACTATCATGCTCCATCACCTCTTTTATTCCTCTCTCTATCTCCTCTGCACTCACCACCACTTGATCGTCCCTCCTATAACTCATCTTAATTTCCACTGCCAAACCCAAATCCCTCACCAGTTGAAAGGCATTTAGTTGTTGCTCCGCGTACATTGGCCATGTGGCAACCGGCACACCATGCCATAGACTCTCCAGCGTTGAATTCCACCCGCAATGGGATACGAACCCTCCGATTGCCCGGTGAGATAAAATGGCCACTTGTGGAGCCCATCGTATAACCTTGCCAATCCCAACCGTCCGGTCGAGGAACCCTTCCGGCAAGACCCCCTTGTGATCTGCATAATCACTTGGGAACGCAACCACCCCTTTTGGTGGGGCCTGGCGTAGGGACCACAAGAACCGAAGCCCACTGTGCTCCAGCGCGCACGCTATCTCTCTCACCTGGTCCTCACCAAAGCTTCCCATGCTCCCAAAGCAGAGGAACACTACAGACGACGGAGGCTGATCATCAAGCCACTTTAAGATCTCCGAACCTTTATGGTTATCGTCACTCTTCAAGTTCAGTATGGGTCCCACTGGGTACAGGGGTGGAGTTTTGCCCTCGTCAGAAATAGAGTGAAGGGCATGCGATTCTAGCTCAATGAATGTGTTTACCAAAATACCCTTGGTTTCTCTAAACCTTCTGGCATGGTTGATGAATTCAGCGGCGCCATGCTTGTCCAGAAACACACCAGGTAAGACTGATCCAGCAGGCAATGGGTTGACAAAACTCGGCACAACCAACTCAGCGTCCGAGTCCTTGAACTCAATGCAGTCCTTGTTCTGCTCATCATGAAGGGTTTGGAGGTGAAACATGAGACCAAGAAACCCTGCGCTGGACGTGAAGAAGATGTACGTAGGAACCCCAAATTCATCGGCCACGTCTATCATAGAGGTGCAGAACAGGTCGACGACAAACCCAGCAAGCCTAGGCTTGGAATCGGACTGATCTGACTCAGTGAGTTTGGTGACAGCATCTTTAACGTGGGCCTTATGATTCTCAATGAAAAACTTGAGGAAGAGGTTAGGGTTGATGCCCCGAGTCTCTATGGCTTCCTCCGGGAGATCGACGAACTTGATACGTTGTGACATGGAGTCTGTGTAGGCATCAACAGTACCCTTGGGCATGCAGTCGAAAGGTAGCTTCATGGTGAGCACTGTGATGAAAAGTTGGTCGTCTCGAGCAACCAAGAGCTTCGCAATCTCGACTGCAGACACGAGATGGCCAACACCTGGGGAAGGAATGAAAACTAGCTCTGCAGCTTTCTTCATTTTGGAGACAACACGAAGGAACTCAGATAGAAATTAGAGAGATGGTTCTAGTTCAAGCTTTCACTTGTGACTTGTGAAGATGGATTAGGACGATCTGGAGCTTTTATATATATCATGTGCTGCATCAATGCATGCACATGGATTTTGGTGTTTCCTATAGACCGCTCAATTCTTGGAACTTTCCTTGGCCGAGCCAAGAAAGTGATGTCATGCCTTTGCTGGCATTCTGTAGAAAAGTCGGTCTTATTGTCCCAAAGCTTTCGTGTTGTCTTGTTGAGGAAGTAGTTTCCAGAAAGACTTAGAGACCAAACTAAAGAACAAATGTGGGGGCCCTCCGACCATTGGTTTGTGAGCCCTGATGAATCCTGGATTACCACGCAACGGTGCTTATAGTTAACATGAAAGTAAGCAAGCAATTGGATTTCATCTTCAAACGGAAAAGGGGCAAAGCGGTAAAGTCCAATACCATAGAATTTTCATAAAATCATATGGTCTTTTAAGTAAAAAGGTGAAGAATCATCTCCGCACAGCACAACAAATTTAAAATTGGCAAAAGAATCTGTGAAATCTTGGCAACAAAGAAAACATAGTGCGTAGAAGATAGTGAAGTTATACAAAGTAAATAAATCAATAAGAGTACCTAGTCAAACGACTTCCTCCCATTTCTGCAGAGAGGAAAATGCCCGGCTGTACCACCAGAACTCACTTTAATGGCCAAAGGAAAACATAGTTCTCTGTTTAAGTTCTTGATGGAGAGTCCCACGGTCATATATGCTTTCCTCAGGTGCCCTGTGACACAAATTACAATTTTTCATTTTCGGAATTATGACCATTTTCACCTCCAAAAGAATGAACAGTTACCGTTCATGGCGGTATGTGACTCTGTAACCATTCGAGCAATTTAATATTTTTTAGGAGCTGAAGAACATGATTCGTATCTGTACTTCATTTTAACCATATATGTAACATTAAAGTATAAGAATGCAAGGTAACAAATATATACCGTGCTCATCTCATAAATTACAGATAACACATTACTGAATTCCTTAACAAACATTTCTGGTGGCCTTCATGGGAAAAATTTATCATGCTGCAAATTCATATCTACATACACTTATCGGCAATTTAGCACGCACCCTTCTTAAATTATTATTGCCAAATTATTCTTAAAAAATACGAAATATTATTATTTTTAGTTGTTTATGAAGGAACTAGTACTTATTATTTTGTTCTAAACCAACATTAAGAAAAACAAACAAAAAATAGAAAGGCCCAAATTTAAGGAAAAATAGCTTCTTTGACCAATTTATCCTCCCAGGGCAAATGCAAACTGGTCTGATTTGAGGGTGAAATAGAACCGTCAAGATGGCCTGTTCTATATCTGGGTCTCATAATTTAAGCAGTTATAATAGCCTTCTAAGTGCTACAGAGCACAAAACATAAAACATTTTCAAGACTTCTTGGAAGAAGAGCGACCAATATAATACAGGGCACGCTCAATACTAAGCCAAATGGAAGAAAAGAGCCACTACTCATGCAGGGTATTCCATCAAAGATCAAAGAATCATTTAACTAAGTTTATGAGTCATGACCATGCACAACACTACTATAGACAAAAAACATGCTTTTTAACTGACCTGAATAATATGGATAATGCCTTTCCGAGATGGCAGCTTATTACATTACTCTGGCCCAGATCCCAGTGTCCAAGTACACTACCAAAGGCCATATGGACAGACGTGAGCACCATCTGAGAAAACCTGCTTTGGACAACTGCTGACCTGCCCAAAATCCAAATTAGCATAACAGTAGAGTTCCATCTGTAAATACAAGTGTCGTGTTGGATAACATAAACCTAAGATGAAGTTAAAATCAATTAACAAGACATGCCAATATACTTGCCAGAAAGCAGCCAATATAATAGTTGTCCATAACTAGCTATCTCCCTTGGGACAAACCGGACCATCCATTATTTTACGAAGATTGAACCATTTAATCCAGTCCATATGTCCTTTTTGGGAGCTAGAGGAAAAGCATCTGAAAAAGGATTACTGTCGTGTCCACAGGGACAAATGATTGATCCAAAGCAAGTTACATGAACACTGTCTTTCACGGAATATATCACTTCTTGTTATGGAGCCTGGAAAGGAGTTGTGGATGCTGTGATAAGTACACCACCAGATGGTGGATACTTTACAAGCAGATTTGTTGAAGTAGTCCACCACATTGAATGAAAGCATAAGATGGCAACAATTCTTTATCCAGTATGCTTCATCACTCATTAGGCTCCATGATTGCATCTAGAGGGGAACTGAGAGAAGGCCTATAACCAGTATCTTTCATCGTCGTAGTCAATTCCTCCAACATATCATATATCTCATCACACTGGGGGTGCTTTTGGTCCCTAGACACAAAACAGTTCAGAAAACCGGTAATCTCAATCCAACTACATCCAGTCTCCTTTCTCAAGCCTTTTTCCCTCATTTGTTTCCTCACTCTGTCAACATTTTCCCACTTTCCTTCCTCGGCATAAATATTTGAGAGCAAGACATGGTAGCCAGTCTTGCCATTTCCTGCCTCTATTTCAAGCAATTTCTCAGCAACAATCTTTCCCAATTCAAAATGTTTATGAATTCTGCACGCCCCAAGGAGTGATCCCCAAATTTCCGTCACATCACCCTCTTCACCCAACCCTTTGACAAATTCATAAGCTTCAACCACTCTTCCAACTCTCCCTAACATGTCTGCTATACAACAATAGTGTGCCGTTAATGGTTTAATATTGTACTCCCTTTTCATTGAATCATATATAGAAAGACCTTCATCAACCAAACCAGCATAACTACAGGCAGACAAGACTGCAACAAAGGTAATGGCATCAGGTACAATGCCAGATCTCTGCATTGAGTGAAACAAAGAGAGAGCTCTCTCACCCATTCCATGTTGACCATATCCCAGTATCATTGTGGTGTATGTGACAGAATTCTTCTCATGGGTTCCAGTAAATACATTTTCAGCATAAGTGATTGCGCCACATTTGGAGTACACATCAATTAGGGCAGTTCCGACAAATACATTTTGGTCAAGGTACTGGCGGATAGAGAACGCATGGAGCTGCTTACCCATATCTATGTTTCCCACTGGATTACAAGCTGGGAGAATTGATGCTAAGGTGACAGCATTTGGTATTAGATTCTGCTCAAGCATCTGCCTAAAGACAACAAAAGCTTCTTCAGTTAGCCCATTCTGTGTGTATCCAGCAATCATAGAATTCCAAGTGGCCTGATCTCTATCATGGGTATACTCTGTTTTGAAAATTCGTTCTGCAATCCTTACTGAACCAGATTTAGCATACATGTCAATGAGATAACTTTCCATCCCCTCAAATTGTATTCCGTGCCTAATAAGATAAGCATGGGTCTGCTTTCCAATATCCAGGTTTCTAAGATTTGATGAAGCCGAAAGTAGAGCAGTTACAGTTACGGAATCAATCATAAACTGTTGCTTTTGCATCTCAGAAACAAGCATTAAAGCTTCATCATCTAACCCATTTTGAACGAATGCAGAAACCATAGTATTCCACGAAACAACATCCCTCTCAGGCATTTTATGAAATATTTTGAAAGACATCTCAACAGAATTGCACCTTGAATACATCACGATAGTTGCATTTTGTAAAATAACGGGCATCACTCTCAAATGCTTGATAATAAAAGCATGTAGTTGTCCAGCTAATTCCAACTGTTGAAACTGTGAACATGCAGTTAAAGCTGAAAGAAAAGTCACCTCATCAAGAATAGCCTGTTCTGACTTCACAGCTTGAAACAAAAGGCTGATTGCTTCAATAGGAAGGTTATTTTGAACATACGCCCCAATCATGGTGTTCCAAATCTCTGTGTTTCTCTCTAAACAATGGTCAAAAATCTTCCTAGCATAATCAAGGCAACCAAGTTCGCCATACATAAATGTGGCTGAGCTCACGGCAAACAAGTCATTCACATATTCATCACCCAATCTAAGAAGCATACCATATAAAACATTCGCATTTTTATAGTCTCCCATAGCGGAAAGGGCAGGGAAAACATTGACAAAACTGACAGCACTCGGTGTTATTCTCATTCTCATCATCATCTTAAATTGCTTGACTGCTTCTGCATATCTCTGAGTCTTAACATACCATGAAACCAACGTATTCCACGCAACCACGTTTCTCTTACGCATTGTATCAAACACTCTACGTACTAAATCATACTCGGAATAATCAAAGTCATTATAGCAAGCAGAGTACATATTCAAAAGTGAATTGCACACAATCCTGCTGGGATTCGGTAGGCACCGAAGAACATGGCAATGCAGGGCTTTACCCATCTTGAAATTGCGGGTATCAGCGCACGCTTTCAGGGTAGAAGAATAAGTGTACGAGTCAGACTTGATGTGGGGAGAGGAGGCCTTCATCTGGGCATAGAACAAAAGGGCTTCATTGGGCATGTTGTTGCAAATGAACCCAATGATGATGGTGTTCCAGAGAACGGTTGTTGGGCGAGGAAGAGTATCAAACAATTGGCGGGCAAGGAGAGGTTGGCCTTCTTGGCAGAGTTTGCTGAGGCGGGAGCGAATGGTTGGGGTTTTGAGTTTTGGGAGTGGGAGGGCTGAGGACGAGAGGTTTTCAGGAGGGTTGGCTATTGAGGTTTGAGTGGAGGGAGAGGGTGTGGAGAGAGGTAGAGGAAGAGCAGAGAAGGCCATGGTAATGGTAGGCGGTGAATGAGCTACTCTGCTGAACTTTCCCTCCTAATTTGTGGATTGTGATATTGTTTGGTTGGTTGGCAGTTAGCTAGGCCTCTGTTTTCCTCTGCTTGCTTTGTGTAAAATTACTAAATTTAAACCCCAAAATGCTTAGAGCAATGTATTACTTACTTTGATATGACATGAGATGATATGATGATGACCATATTAATTACTTTGATAAACACACGTTAACTATGACATTATATGAAGAGAAAATATGATAAATTTATTAGTTTTCTATTTTAAACTAGTCGAAGTTTAACCTTAGCCAAAATTTAAATTGGATGGACAGAATCACCCCTTCAAGTGTATATCTCGTTGCGTACATACTCCCCCTTGGAGCCTTACTTGGAGGAAGTTTGAGTTCTTGATTTGCAAAACAATTAGTGCCGAAGTTTTGTTTAATTTATATATATATTATTTTTTACAAACGAATTCCCACCTAAAATTGAACCGCTTGAAACGAAAATTCATTTCTTACGCTTACACTTTACAAAGAGACTCTTACATAAGATTTCATTTTTAAGTAATACTAGCCTCTTCGCACGCGCTTCAATATTTGCAAGAGGCTTTTTTTTAAAAAAATTTAAATTTATTTTAGAATTTAAAAAATAGTGGGTAGTTGTGTTCCGTAAAAATAGGATCCATCATTTGATTTTTTTTAAATATGAAAACGTATGAATTTACCATATTATCCTTATTTAATTAATAATTTTAATTCTTAATGTTTGCATTAATCAGTGGCATTTTCTTGTATTTTTAATGTTTTATCATTCTCTGCCTTTTTCTTTATATATAGACTAGCCTCTCCGCACGCGCTTCCGCGCTTGCGAGAGGTTTTTTTTTTAAAAATAAGTAAATTTATTTTAGAATTAAAAAAGATAATGGGTAGTTGTGTTCCATAAAAATAGGATCTATTATCTGTTTTTTCTTTTTCTTTTAATTTTTTTAAATATGAAAAAGTGTGAATTTACCATATTATCCTCATTTAATTAATAATTTGAATTCTTAATGTTTGCATTAACCAAGGGCATTTTCTGGTATTTTGAATGTTTCACCATTCTCTGCCTTTTGATTTCTATATATAGATTATGTTTTCAAAAAGAAAAAAAATAAAGAATTATATTTTGCTTAAGAGAATGGCCTATTTATTGCAGTACTCCCTGAAACTTCGGTCAAATCTCATTTTATCTTCCCAAATTAAAATGACCTACTTAACCCCCCTTGATCGTGATTTCGTGTTCCACTTTATCCCCTTCCGTTATCTCTATTATAACTCTGTTAATTTTGATGACGTGACATGGGTATTTTAATCTTTTTACAACAAGTGATGATGTGTCATGTGAATGACCCTTTTTTTTTTGTTTAAACTGAATTAAATATATAATAAAATAATGTAATTACTTGTTTAATTATATATATATATTGGAAAAATTAATAATAAAAAATCTTTCTTCTCTATGCTTTAAAAATAAAATTATATATAAAAAAAATATAAAAAAACAAAACAAAAAACAAAAAAAAAAAACCCTACTCAGATCCAACTCTCCCTAGCAACACCAGCCCAAGCGACTTCCCCAGTCGCTCTCCGCTCCTTTATCCTTCTTCCTTCTAATTTCCACAACATAACAAAGAATATAAACAACTAGAAGAACAACACCTTTAGTAGCTACTTCTTCTACTTTTTCTTCTACTTTTTTTCATAAAAAGATTTAGTTTTTAATTAAATGGGAAGATCTCCTTGCTGAGAAAAAGTAGCTTGGACCAAAGAAGAAGATGATCTCTCTCGATCTCTCTTTCTCTCCCCCAAAACTAACTTAGGGGTGGATGTGGTACTGTAACCTCAAAATTTCATGTAAATCGCAAACCGCCCGAGAAATCGCGGTATTGCATTATTTGAGATCGCAAACCAGCCAAAGAGTTGAGGTTAATCGCAACTCGGTGGAATCGCAAATCGGTCAATGTCCACAACGGTATCCACCGATTGTGTTGTTTTGGGCCTAAACAATCCAAGCAATCCCAGAAAATCCACCACCCTAACTAGGCCTAAAAAAAAAGAAAGAGGGAGAGAAGAGATGGAAACAGACATAGAGAGGAAGAAAGAGGAAGAAAGAAAGAAAGATAGAGGTAGAGAAGAAGTTAGAGATGAGAGATGGAAAGCGACGGAGAGAGGAAGAAGTAGGAAAAATAGAAAGAGAAAAGAAGAGGAGAAGGAAAAAGAAAGAAAAGAGAGATCGAAAAAAATAGAGAGAGGGAGAAGAAAAAGAAGTAAAAAATAAAAAATAAAAAAATAAAGAAAAAAACAGGCTTTGGTTTGGCGCATAAGCAATGCATGAGTGTTGGCATGCCCAACAAATGGCTATCTTTTTTATTTTTTTTAATTCTTGAATTGTATATTATATATTTTAAATATAATATTTAATTTTGTGGTGGGTTTTGACGATGTCAATTATGAGGTTAAAATGCGATCGGTAAATGCAATTTTGCGGTATTTTCGTTCAAAATGCCTACTTTATTATTGTTTTTTTGAGATTATAAGTGATTTTTTTAAAAATTGAAAAGCACAGTCCGTTTTATAAACTATGAGCAAATCACATTAATGTCATCAATCACATCCTTTGGTGGTGGCTGCGTTTTATGGACCACGAATCAATCTCGTGACTACTTGTGCTTGATGAATGCGATGACTTAAATTAAACAACACCACACAACCAAACCAATCATCTAATTAACAAGACACCGTGGTGGATAAGTAGGAAGAATGTTATTAGTTTGACAACATTACATGCCTCATTATCATTGATGAATGCAATTGATTAGTTTGACCGATTGCCTCATTATCCACCTCGGATCCCTTCATTAAACAATCATCTTAGATTCGGTGAGCCCACATTACATGCCTCATTATCATTGGGAATTTCTCTCTCTCTCTCTTCTGTTTTTTGACAAGGAATTTTTTTATATTCTCAGAGTTGGCCTACACCACATAAAATTGAAAGACGTCAATCATCCTTCATCCACCTCAAGTGCTCTCAATATATGTCAAACATGCACCATCAAGAAAGCAACAGAGTGAGCAAACAAAGCAGCACAAAACATGAAGAGAGCAGAGCTGGTTTTCGTTCCCACACCGGCCGTTGGCCATCTTGTATCAGCAATAGAGTTTTCGAAACGATTATTGGATGTCTGTGATCGATTCTCAATCACAATCCTGGTCATGAAACCTCCATTTGAACCCTCTGCTACTCTGAACTCAAACACCAGCGCACAATCGCTTGCTGTCTCCCACGGCCACATCAAAATCATAGACCTTCCCACTGTGAACCGCCCACTTGAGTTTCTTCAACAGTCTGTGGAAAAATACATCACAGTCTACATAGAGGGCTACAAGAACCATGTGAGAGAAGCCATAGCCAGCCATGTCTTGCCCAGTTGCTCTGTTTCTGGTTTAGTGGTTGATATGTTCTGCACCACCATGATCGACGTGGCCAACGAACTCAAGGTTCCATCATTTCTGTTCTTCACTTCTGGTGCTGGCTTTCTCGGCTTCCTGCTCCACCTTTCGAGCCGCTACGACCGAGTCGGCACGGTGTTTAAAGAATCGGACTCCGAGTCAGTGGTACCGAGTTATGTCAACCCTGTTCCTGCAAGCGTAATTCCTTCATTTGCTTTCAGCAGCGAAGGGTACATTTCCTTCGCAAACCATGCCAGGAGGTTCAAGGAAACGAAGGGTATAATCGTTAACACAATTTTTCAGCTCGAATCCCATGCGGTTGGCTCACTTTCGGATGGTGAAACCCCTCCTGTTTACACAGTTGGGCCCCTGATAGGCGAGCATCCTGCGCAGCATTCTGATCATCAGAGCAAATTTGACAAAGTCATGATGTGGCTTGACGATCAGCCTTTAAGATCAGTGGTGTTCCTCTGCTTTGGGAGCTCTGGGAGCTTTGATGAGGCCCAGCTGAGAGAGATTGCTATTGGCTTAGAGCAGAGTAAGCAGAGGTTCGTGTGGTCCGTGCGCAAAGACCCGCCCAAGGGCAAGTTTGTGGTGCTAGAGGAGCACACAAGTCACGAGGAGTTTCTGCCTCAAGGGTTCTTGGAGAGGACCAGTGGGGTCGGGATTTTATGTGGGTGGGCCCCACAGGTGGAGATCCTGGCCCACAGGGCGGTGGGGGGCTTCGTGTCACACTGTGGTTGGAACTCAATAATGGAGAGCCTGTGGCATGGGGTGCCTGTTGTGACTTGGCCTCTGTATGCGGAGCAGCAGATCAATGCGTTTCAGATGGTGAGGGACTTGGGGCTGGCTGTGGAGCTGAGATTGAACTACAGAAAGGACGGTGTAGATCATTTTGTGGTGGCTGATGAGATTGAGAGGGCTGTGAGGTGTGTGATGGACGGTAATGATGAGCTGAGGAAGAAGGTGCAGGAGATGAGTGGAGCGTGTAGGAGGGCTGTTGGTAATGGGGGGTCTTCATCTGCTTCATTTGAAAGCTTGATTGAGGTTATGTTGGCAAGTTCTAATTAAAGCAGTTGATTTTGTGTGCAGGGTCACAATTTTAGTGCAGACTTTTATGAATGCGTGGTTTGCTTTGCTTGAGTAAATCTTACGTTCTACTTTAATCTAATCTGTAATTAGGGATTTAAACCCAAGTGCAAAATACATCCGCTCTAACTAAATCTCTTTCTAAGTGGCATAAATGTTTTGGAGGAATGTTTAACTCCAAATGCTAATAATGTTGCTGTTAATGAGAATGCAGGTTAAAAAGACAATTAAATGAATAAATAAATTAATGAAACAAAAAAGAATTACAAATGGGGGAAGCCTTCAAATATTTCCATCTCTCAGATAATTGGAGAGCCTCACATGGTCCATGGGATCTCTCTTCTTTTTCTTGAAATGTTTAGAGGCAGCTTTTAGCACCTTATTCCATACCTGAACACAAATGACAGAACCTTCATATGTTAGAAATCCAGTCACCAGATTGATTTTAGTTCTAAGTTCTTCCCCTGCAAAACAGAGAAATTGGCGCTAAAGCAGAAAACAAATTCCCAAAACTTTGATGCTAACAACTGCATCTTTATGGGTTGCCTTAAATTCTCATCTCTTTCCCCAAAAATTTCATATTTTTACTTCAAATAGCTTGTAAATTGAGATCATTTTCAGAGAAAATCTCAAAAGGGTAATCTCAGATTCAGTGATCTAAACCTTGTGCTCTAACCCAGATTCTTTCAGCTTATAAAAATATGTATATAAAATAAATAAATAAAAAAGAAAGATCTAAGAACCCAGATGAAAAAGGCAGTACCTTTGAGGCTAAGGGGTTACAATGAACCTTAACAGGAGTTGGAGAGAAATCAGAAGCCAATGCCATCTTGCTCTTCTTCTTCTTCTTCTTCTTCTTCTTGTTCTTCAACGCACTCCTGCTAATATTAAATCCAGCGGTGGAGATCTTCTTCTTAATACTAGAACTGACTTTCTTGATGCTGCTTTGACTTTCCAACTCCAACCCCATCTCGAAATTGAGCTTCCTTGGCGTCATGAAATCGAAATCCAAGTCCAAATCCATGGGAGCATGAGCTCGAGGGACCAAAGGGGACCATATTGAACTCTGAGTGTAGTCAAAATCGAAAGCAGAGTTGTCTGGAAACTTGCAGAGAAGCTCTTTTGACATCACTGGCTGTAAATACTCCACCACTTTGCAAGTGCTGCTCAAAACTATGAACCTCTCTCTTTCTTCTTCTTCTTCTTGTTCTTGTTGTTTCAGTGAAGTGAGTGAAGCTGCTTCTTTTAATGCCATTTGTGATGTAAAGCTAAGAACTTTTGTGTTGGTGAAGTTTGGTTTTGGGGTTTTAATTGGAATTTGGAGCAGCAAAGGGGAAGACAGAAAGGGGAAGGAGAAGACAGAGACAAGAAAGTTACCGTTGGCTTGGGTGTTAGTGTTTTCTTAAAGTCTTTTGACTATAATAACATCTGAATATGATGTCCAACGGCCAAAAACAAACGTGATGTGTCTGACCAAATCTTTTTTAATCGGGCCCAGGCCCAAAATAATCTAATATGATTGATTTGGCCCACTGGCTTGGTTCTATTAACGCCCAGATAATCTCCCAGCTAACTTTTTCTTCTTCTTTTTTTTTTTTTTTTTTTTTTTTTTTTTTTTTTTTTTTTGCTTTTTGGGTTTTTAATTTCCATTTTGTTCTTAAGAAATCAAGATCCTAGTCAGTAAGTAATTTCGCATATCATATGCTTAGTCTTGAGAAAGTGTCAGTGCTTCAGGAATAATCATTTTTTTGGTTTATAGGGAAGGGATTCAAACTTCGACTCTCTTTTAATATTGAGAAGAGAAGTACTACTGGACTAAGAAATATTTAATAATTGTTTCCCTGTCAAACGTAATTGGTTCTAGACAAAATAGGCAAAAATCCAAATCGAGTAAAAAAAGTAACTTGGTTATTGAGTAAAACCACAAAAGTTTTACTAAGAAAAAACTCCCCCAAAAGTCATCAATCTATCCCCTTAAAAATTCTCCCTTATTTGAACTTGGTTTTGACAGATAGGGGTCATGGTTAGTACCGGAAAGGTCAGCGAATACAAGTAAACTACGAAGGAAGAAAAGGAAAATTAAATGTGAGATTAAGCAGATGACTTTCGTTCTTAGTAGTTACATGTTCACACATCTTAATTCTTTAAGGAAGAGATTAGAAAAATCAAAGGCTTTTCACAATCATTACTAAGCAAACTGCTACTTAGCAAAAAGGAAAAGCAACTTAACAGATTTTTCCTTGAAGAAACAAGTCTACGAAGTCCTTCTGTGTCATCCAAATGATGACTCACTCATAGGTCTGAGAAAGGTATCCAACGACCGATCACATCCCTCACTAGAATTCCACTTATTTGTTCTGGACCAAGACCTCTCTTGTTGAGGCTGCAAAGGAATTCTCGCGAGCAAGTTCGCAGCCAAATTACCATACATGTTGACATGTCGGAGCCTCACACTCCTAATTCAAAGGCAGCTTTAAATACAGCATTGTGATCCCTCATAATGCAACCGACTGAAGCAGTCTTTGATTCGTGCTTGTAATGACCTGTGAAGCTGAGCCTCCAGAAACCATTCAAGGGTGGAGTCCAAGCAATGTAGCGGACACATGGTCCCTTATTAGTGATTAGCATCCTTGGGGAAGGGGCTGCAGCCATATTTCTTATTGTCCCGACTGAATAAGGCTGTGGTTTAGCAAACACACAATGATGGATAACTTGAACAATTGAGCAGATTTATACTAGAGTTAGCTTAATTACCCTGTTATGCCTTTTCAAGTCATAGATGATAAAAATGGAAGATATCGAATATGGCAGGGGACCGTTGCAACAGCCACATAATTTATTCAATTGCTTCCTAATGTTTGAATTTGAAATTTAAAAACATAATTTGCATTTTGAGTAGTGAAGCTAATTAAATTGCTTCCTAAATTCAACAAAAGTTCAAGCCTGGATTGTTATAGATGGCAAGGGACAGTTGCCAACGATAGCATAATTTTTTCCAATTGAACTCTGAAACATAACTTACATGCTAAGTAATGGAGCTTTTTAAATTTGCTTTCTAATTCAAGAACAGTTCAAGCCACACTTGTTATAGATGGCGTCGGGTCATTGGCAACGGTCCTATAATTTATTGTCCAAGTTTAAAGGTTGTGTTTAAATGTGAACTCTGAAACATGATTTACATACCAGATGGTTAATTTCCTAGTAAAATTCCCTTAGGGAGAAGAATAGTTATAGTTTATGGATGGCAAAGTGGTGTTACCAAACAGTTAAAAAAAAAAAAAAACAGGATGACGTGGAGATTTTAATTTAACAGTTAATAACAAGAATAAGAGCTACACAATTTATTTACCTGATGAGCAAAAGTTTGGTATATTTTGATCTTCCTGGTTACATTCCCAAACAAAAACTCCTAGGTTTCAGGTTCAGTGATGAGCATGAACCAAGAGTTCTGTAATATTGAAGTTCAACTAATACCACATCACGCTGAAAAACATGCATTAGTGTGTGAAATATGATTGCTAAGGCAGGAAAGGATGTTAAACTATTTTGGAATATCAATCCCAAGGAACCATTTAATAACAAGTTAATAGCTTCCTGAGAAATGTAGAACCTGATATACAGAGAGAGAGAGAGAGAGAGAGAGAGAGAGAGAGAGAGAGAGAGAGAGAGAGAGAGTGGAAGTTTGTTTTTTCTTTGAGTGAAAAAAGGTTTTATCACTTGGAAAATTGACATCTTTAAAGCTTATGACAGAGTGAACTGAAATTTTCTGGAGTATGTTCTTAGAGAGATCAATCTTCATAAGTCTACAATCCAATTGATCATGCAATGTGTCTCCACGGTTTAGTTCCAGATTCTTGTGAATGGTGAAGCTACCCCGCCTTTTGTTCCTGCAAGAGGAGTGAGACAGAGGGGGATCCCCTGTCACCGTATTTGTTTTTGGTGTCTTGAGAAACTTTCTCACATGATTAGTGAGGCTGTTGTCAAGAAAGAGTGGAGAGCTGTCAATATTGTTGGCGTGACTTGTGGACTATTGACTTATTTTCCTTACACACCAAAACACAGGTGGATCGACACTTTATCAAACAAAAGCTTGAGGCTAAAGTGTTTCAGTTTCTTTTCGTGGATCGACACTTTGTCAAAATATCCGAGGATCAATTGGCAGATATTTTGACAAAGGCAATTTTCAGTAAAGTATTCCACAATTCACTGGATCAGTTGGGCATTGGCGACATCTATGCACCAACGTGAGGGGGAGTGTTGGCGTGACTTCTGGACTATTGACTTACTTTCCTTACACACCAAGAATTCCCATTATAATTGTAATTGATTTACTTTAATTCATAATTTCCTACTCTAAATAGATTTAGGAATTTATTATTTACTTGCCCATTCAGGTTTCGTTGTATTATAAATATGACCTCCTACAAGGAGAAGAATACATAGAAAATACCCACAAAGAAATATTCTCTCATAATTCTCATATTTTAGGAAATATCTCTAGAAATGGCCCTAAGATCTCCCACCTGTGTTTTGCGGATGATCTGCTCTTTTTTGCTAAAGCTAGTACAAGACAGGCTAGAGTGATGAAGCAATGTTGTTTCCCTCTTTTCGGCCAAGGCGGCCGATGGAAGGAACTTTTGGTCCTTCTTCTTTTTTGAGTGCAGGGCGTGCTACCACCAAGCCACGAATTTGGCTTGAATGGAATGTGAGTGCATGTTGTGTCCGAGATCTGACTTTAATCAAACGATTGTTCGGCCGAGCAAAGAACCTCCTCATGGCATAAGTTCTTTCACTACTTCGGGGTCAAGCCTTTATGTGAGCAACCAAAGGACGTGGAGTGTGTGAAGATGAAGATTGAAGGTCAACGTAATGAAACGAAGAACAAGTGCATAAAGTAAAGCTGCTTAAATTTAAATATAATTTAAAGATAAATGAGTAAAGTAAAGTGCGTAAAATAAATAATGTAAAGACGAGAATTAAAGTATGATAAAATATATCAAGGTGATAAATAAACAAGAAAGAAATAAGAACAATAAGAACGACAAACTAAATTAAACTTGAAATTAAACTTAATGAAAGTGCGATAACAATGAAAAGTAAAGCAATTGAAACAAACTAGAATTTAAAAGACAAGGAATGTAAATTGAACAAGAATTTAAACTTACACTAGAAAAAAGGAAGAACTCGCTACACTAGGCGCTTGAAAAGTAAAACCCTAAATCTAGGAAAAGAAAAGTGTGAGACGAAAAATAGATTTATGTGTCTAATGATGTGTGTCTTCTACCTTCGTTTGGTGAGGTTTATATAGGGTGCCCATTGGCATGAGCTAGCCATTGAATGGCCAAATTTCAACTCTTTTAAAATTCTTTCCTTTCTAGCTATGAATCACGTTGGCAGAGATATTATGGTTGCTTGATTTTCTCTCGTTTTAGAAAATTTTGAATTGTCATCAACCTCTTTGATTTCTTTCTTTGTGAGGCCTTCCGTCACGTGCACACTGACGTCTGGAAATCTTGGGCGTGATTCCGTGGCTTAGGCTTGGACCTCTGGGCTCCATGGAATTATATGGGGCTGACCCTCATGAGATTTGAGCTCTTGAGTTCTAAAGGCCCAAATTACTTTCAAACCTCCAACCCTATTAAATGGCCACTCACTTTTATTATATATATATATATATATATAAACTAAAGAGTACTCCAACTAAAATCTCTCTAACCATACTTTTCCAGCTGTAATGTTACAGCTCCTCAAAGCCACAAACCGATTGCATTGAGTACAATCCGGATTTCTTCAGCCCAGCACCAGCTCTGGGTTCCGGCCACTCTAGCTCCAATGGCCTCGGCCACTAGAAGCCCGGCTGCAGCTCTTCTAGATTCTAGCTGCTCCAAGCCCGGCTGCCACTCCAACTTCCAGCTGATGCAAACTCGGCAGCCAAGCTCTTGGAGACTCGGCTGCCAAACTTCTTTCCCGGTGGCCAAACTTCACGCCCGACCGTTCTTCTCGAAAACTCCAAGACCCGACCGCCAAACTTCTCCAAGGTCGGCCGTGATACTTCTTCAGGCCGGTCGCTACTCAAGCCTGGCTGCAACTCCTTAAGCCCGGCTGCCATTCTTCATGCTCGGAGCTTGTTTTTTCGAAAGGTGCTCGGGTTAGGTGAATTTTCACCACCCCCAATCAGATGTCTTGATAGATTTTGCCTAGCTTCTAGCCAGGTTATAAGTTTTGAGAAGTCTCAAATTTTCTACTCTCCAAATGTTAATAATAGCCTTACTGTGGAGATTAGTAGAATTTGCAGTTCTCCTAAGCAAATTCTCACGAAATCCTTTGCTTTAACCTCTGTTTCTCGTAGAAAACCTGGTCTTTCTGTCACGACCCGATTCGAAAATAAGGAATATTCCCGAATCAGGGTGTGAGTCATACCATAGTCATAAGAATAAAATCCTACAATCATGATATAATGAGAAAAAGAGCCACAAATGAATACAAATTTACTTAACACAGAATCAGAGTCGCAGTAGCTCGTAGTTAAATACACACTAAGATCTTTATCAAATGGTTGACTACTTACAATTATTAATTACACAAATCAACAACAAAAGTTTAGTAGCTTGGTTGAAACCCGTTTCCTCAAACTTCACCTTGAATCCTGCACAATCTATTAGGGTATGAGCATTCTAATACCCAATAGAGTACTGTCAAACCCCTCAAGGTCAACTATCATAGTTAATCAAAGTGTCATACAACAAACAACACAAGATACAGAAATTATACAACCATACTAGATAAATAAATTTGCATATGCAGTGATGCCATGAACTCACTCCCTTCTAATCCTACTAATTCATACCTTAGGGCAACAAGCCTGCATGTCCCATACCATGCATGTTACCATTGTGGCTCCGAATACCCTTAAAATATGAACTAGCGCCCATCCATCCCTTAACCCAGTTTTCTTTTGTTTACGAATTTCTCAACTTTCACTTTTCATTAGAGGCCCTGCTCCCATCACCTCAATATTCAAGTCCTACTCCCATCACTTGAATTTATTTCACATTTTTATTACTCAGATATATTTAAGGCCTTCTCCCACCCCTTAGATATACCTCAAACGACACACACACACCCCCAAACACCACTATCTTTATGATGCATATGTAATGCAGTGCAAACCTCATTTATCTCTGCAGAATAATAACACAAATAATAACAATAATATATATTAGGCTTAATCACATGAATAATTATATTCATCCAACATAAAAAATAATATCCATGGAGGAACATCAATAATAATATTCACATAACATCAAATAATATTCACCGAGTAAAGCAACAATAATATTCATATTTATAGTATTATATATAAGCACCAAGATTAAAAGGGATATAGCCCAATCATCGGGAATCAGGAAACCCTACCTCATGTCCAACTAGCTAAAGTACCAAATTTACCCTTCGGAGATTCTCGGAATTGTCGAATCTACACTTTTGATCTAATTCCTGAACAAATTCAAATCCAAATTATTATTGAGTAATCTTCACTTTATTTCACCTAAGTCCAACCTCAACTTTATGCATTTCAAAGATTTTGCGTGAAAATGACGAAAATGCCCTTAGGACCAACCCGGGGTCCAAAGAGGCCAAATCTCGTCCAAAATAATCTAAAACTCTGTCCTATGCCCTGTCAATACCGAAAAAAGGCCAACTACACCCGTTATCCAAAAGTTACTAGTTTGGGTCTCGTGGGCCCCACAACAATCCATACTTTGCACCACCATGGATTGACTCAAAACATATACCATTGAACGCAAATTGAGAAATCGAGTCGAATGGACTAAAAATATGGCGTCGGAGGCTGCCGAAACAGCCACCACGTGCCGCCACTCACTGGAGCCGCGAGTGGCGCTGGCGGACCCAGAAATTTTTTAGCGGAGGTGTAATATTGAGTACGTATGAAAAATGGTTTTTCGGAATAATCATTTTCTCAAGATAATTTTTGGTGGCTTTTATTCCTTACACATCAAATAGAAAACTTGATTTAGGCTATCATTTTTAGCCTAAATCATATTTTGCACTAAAATCGAATTTTCATATTTTGATTTGGTGGGAATTTGATTTTCTAGTATTTTTATTTGAATTCAAATGGGGAGTACTTCCTTATTTACATTGTAAACTTAAGTAAATTGAGTAATATAAAAATATATAAAAGTAAAAGGACAAAGACATTTACTTAAATGTTGAAAATGAAAATAAGGTAATCTGTACACCAGTTGAGCAAAGGGGCAAAGCACATACAATGGTTTTACGGCGAGGGAAGGTGCATCTGCACCTCCTTACGCCTTACTAGGTCCGCTAGTGGCGAGTGGGCTTGTTTTCGGTTACTGTTCATCATCTTCCCTAAAAATCTGCAACTTCCCGTTTTTCCAGATTAAAAATTCAGACTTTGTGAGACATTTTGACCAGCCAAACGTTAACAAAATTGGGCAAACTTGTAGTGGTTTTGAAGCTTATTTCCTCTAGTTTCTAACCCAACAAACCATACTCAAAAGGAGATAAAACGAATGAGAAAACTAGCTCCAAAGTTGGACTCGTGGCTGTTTTTTTTGCAGAAAACAGATTTGTTTTCCAAACTATGCACATGTGTTTGACCTATAAAAACTCAACCAAATTCCACAAAACCGATTGTGTTTTGTTCCTTGCCAAGTCTAGTTTAAAACCCAACAAATGTCTTCCTCAAACACTCAAAGGATTGGGAGAAAAATAGAGCCAAAATAAGGCTCGAGGACTGCAAATTTCCAGAAAATCCAAATTTTCAGATTTGGTTCTAAGTTGTTTTTAACCATTCTATCACTTCCAAGTTGTTCCTATAGCTTCTAAAACTCTTCTAAAGTTCATACCTATCATTAAAACTCATAAAAAAACTCAAAATGAAACCGAAATCATAAACACCCACACTTGAAAAATTACTCTACGCACCCTACCCAAAAATAGAAATTCAAACTCTTCCAATTCAATTTCCCCATCACTCAAATGACTCAAAATACTCTTTAAGGCACTAGAAACACACAAACACAAAGTTAAAAATCACAAATTCTAAATTGACTCACCTTAGAGAATTTTTTCTTCTCTTCCCCCTATTCTCCATTCTCTGCCTCACCCAAATTTCATTTCCTTCATCCCCTTCATCCCCAATCTTATCTTTGTTTAAGAAATTAATATCCTTAACCTAGACTAGGTGACTCACCCCAAATAGATGAACAACTCATCCCAAAATCAGATTTTTGAAGAGAATCTAAGGGAAGAGGGGGAAGAATGAATGGAATAATGAATGTTTGGCTTACAGGTTTCTTCTTCTTCTTTTTTTTTTTTTTTTTCTAGATGTTACACTTTCTCTCTCTCATGCTAAATTCATGAATGTTTAGCTTTCATGCCACAAGCTTCTCAAGCTAAGCCAAGAATTTATCTGTAAGCAACTGTTGGTTTCATTGGTGAAGAAGACCAAGGTGTTTCCTAAGGCTCAGCTACCTTTTCGAAGCACTCTTACGGTCTGATTCTTAAACTTAGACTCTGGACAATTTCACACATTTGGCTCTTTACAGCATCCTAGACCCATCAGTAGTTGCCGGAACGAAAAAGGCCCTACAATAATGAAGGCACAAATGAAGATTTACATAACTGCTTGGACAAAACAAGAACATGACTGTAAAACTCACAAGTATAATCTTAAGTCATTAACATGAAGGAGGGAGAGAGGAAAAATTAAATGCAATATATATGTACAGATCATGACATTTGCACACAAAACATTTGGGCTAGTACAAATCATAACTCTAGCCAAAAACAGCAAATGAATTCACGCAATCACGATCACCTCTAAAGCTTCTACATTTAGAAAGTTTTATGAATTTGATAAATAACCTATAACATACCATGCATCAAACACTGTATCACCAAATGAAATAGTTAGGAGCGAACTTCTGCTGTTCCAGCTGGGTTTTTAGATGCTTTTAGTTAAGATTAATCTACAATACAAATAGCAGACTTCTCATTACATAAGTCATATGTATAAAAAGGGAACTGGACATAGATATCTAAATAATCGTGCTGATATGAATAAGCAATGGGTTAGCCGAGTCAAACAGCTATGGCTAGTACATAGAAGTCATATTTCCATGGTTTTAGCCTTGCTAATTGCATCTCTAGCAGCATAATTCCACAGCTAAAGGCAACCTCTAACAGTGTACCTATGGCATAGGTAACCTCTAATAGTGTACCTGGAACACAGGCACTGCAATTGATGGAGAAGCAAGGTGAGAATCCCCAAATGACGGCAAATTCCCCCGGCTGCAATTGAAGAAGACGAAATGCAAATTCAACTCTAAAATGAAACCCAAAACCCTCGGCAATTAAGAAGCATGAAATTTACAGAAACGGCTTGACAGGACCATAATTGATTGTGAAAGATACGATTTTTGCGATTCTTTCTATTCTTGTCGTATGAGGATTGTTTAACGCGATTTTTGATATTTTACTGTTTTAGGTTACTTGATTTCTATCTTAGGGGCAAAATTGGAAGCACAACATAAATTAAAAAATTAAGAAAATAAAATATAAACCTTAGAAATGAAAAAAAAAAGAGGTAAGTAATCCTACATTGCACAAAAGTCAGAGGACTTAAATTACTAACAACAAATATGTGGATTGTACCCAAATTCTATCATAGGAATTGGACTTATACCGAATTTTCTATTCTTCTTTCTATCCAAATAGACACTACAGGTAGTACTAGGCCTCATCATTTGGCCCGCAGGCTCATGGGCTGATGGGGGCTCACCCGGCCCATCGAAAAAAAGCCCGGCCTGGCCCGTTATGAGCTTTGAGATGGCCCGGCCCGCCTTAGGCCGGGCTAGGCTTGGGCTTGGGTGTCTAAAGCTCGGCCCGACTCATAGGCCCGGTCCAATTAAGCCCAAGAAAGCCCGACCCGGCCCGCCCACAAAAACCCGATCCGTTAGGCCCGCATACATATATAATTATATATAATTAAGAGTTTAGGTTTATGATTATATCACTTAAATCACATATATAATTTGTTTCATTTTATTTACTTTTATTTACTTATTCCTAGTTTATAATTGGATGATTAGCACATTAATTTGTGTCAATTATTAATTCAACAATTATATATATATAAATAAGATGAACAACATATCACATCACCAAATATAATCATATCACGAAACATAATCGTACCACCAAATATAATCATGCTTTTCTTGAACACATCACCAAATATTTGCATATTTATTCATACCATCCTTTAAAAAAATATTTTTTTGATACTTATTATTTTTTAAAATTATTTCTTAAAACGTATTACGATCTAATTATGTAATAACATCAAAAATAATACTTGGTTTTATTATTTTTGTGGAAAATCTTATAAGTTGTATGACTTTATTGGGTGTTTTATGAATTTGATTTGATGTGAAAATATTGGAATTAAGTGAGTTTAATCTCAAATTTGGACTAAAATGTCCTTATGATTAAGTTTACGATTTTTTTTAATGAAGTAGGGCCTGTTTAGGCCCTGCCTGTTGGGCTTAGCTTGGCTTGGTTCGATGGACTTTCTCAAGTCCGGTTCATGGGTCGGACTTGGGTTTTGAATTTTCTAAAAAATTCCGGTCTGACTCAAGTCCATTAAATTTGGGCCTGGCTAACCCAGCCCGGCTCATTGACGAGCCCTAGGTAGTACATCACATCACATTTCATTTTCCTTTTGCATGTTTAATTGGAATTTTCGCTGTAGAAATATTGGCATGTAGTTGAAATTGAAAGTAACATTTTGTGTACATGGAATATACCTCTTGGCCAGCTGTCGCATATACCCTTTTAGATTGAATGATTAAAAGGAGTGTTATTGTGTTCCACATATAATGTTTGAACTCATATTATTGGGTTGAGAAAGGGACCACCCTACTTGCATCCGATGCCTTGATTGTATGAAGGTCTGTTAATGAACATTGAAATAAGATGTCATGATTTGCACTATTTGATGCCTTAATAATATAGAGGCACCGAAAGATTTTTAAAAAATTTTATTCACTAAATGACGTGACAGATGATATATTCTAATTTTTTTAAAATTAATAAATTTCAATGCCAACTTCGATATAAGCAAATGAAATTTTGTCGATCGAAAGTGATGTTGAAATTCATTTTGGCATAAGAATCATTTTCCCTTTGTCTAATTTTTCAATAGTCAAAACAATTATGATTTAGATACTTCAATGTTAAGATATTGTAAGAAAGTTCTGAATTTTTTTTGAATAAATTAAATACATTTAATAAGGGTAAACTTGAAAAGCAAAAGTTAGCTTGTATAATATATTAATGACATTGTTTTAAGTGTAAGGAGAATGACACATGTCAAGCAAAGAAAAGAAAATGTCCAAAAGAAAATGTTAGAAAGAAGGTTGCTAGCATTTTTCATTTTTCAGTAGTCAAAACAATTATGATTTAGATACTTCAATATTTTTGTCTACAAAGAAAAACCCAAAACGCCGCACATAGTACTTACGCCTTTCAACCGAAAAAAAACAAAAAGTACTTACGCCTAAACTGGGGCACCCTTCCCATTTTAGATAGACTACAATGGCGTGGACTGAACAAGTAGATGGACTTCAGACCTAAAAAAAAGCAAAGAACAAGTAGATGGGTTTCACACAGAGTCGTTTTGCAGTAGGTCCTCCCTATATAATTGATTTGGCAAACATCACTTTCCACATAATTACAGCCCTAATGTCTTGCTAACAATGCTAGGTACGATTAATAATTTCTTGAAAAGATGCCCTATGGTGAGAAGTTGATTTGAAAGACATGATGGCTGCGCCGTGCATATACTTTTTTGAAATGAAATTGCATGCAGCAAAGCAAGCATTTAATTGTATAAGGAAAATTCCTACATCAAATTGAGTAGTTTAATTGTAAAAAATAATTGCACATATGAGCTTTGTTAAATTTGCTAAAATGAATGTACTTCCCATTCTGCATTCAAGTTTAAATCCCTTTTTTTATGATATAGATTAAATTAAAGTAGAATATCACTTGTATAAAAACTAATAAATTAAGATAACCGACACTCAAATACAATTGCACGAGTCTATTTATACAGGAACGGTTCTTAGTCTATTCATATGGAAAAACCATATGCTTTAAGTAGAAAAAGTCTAAGGCTTCTTTTGTCCCCATAGAGAATCTTTTAATGCAAGAAAACGTTGTTAGTGAAAGCCTCACATGTGGCTAGGGATGGCAAAAATCCCCGCCAGGGTGGGTCCCGAATTCTAATGGGGGGAGATTTTGAGGCCAAATGGGTATCGGGTACAGGATCCCTGAACTTGAAAAATTCTCGATGGGTATGGAAAGAGGATGGTATTGGCGTCTCCATTTCCAAACCCGACCCGAAAATATATATGTTTATATTTAAATAAATAAATATATAATTATAATATTTATATTTAACTCTAAGTTAACCTCCCTCTCCTAATTCTTCCTAATCTTCTTTGGGATTTCATATTAATGTGATTTTGAATGATTGAGTTGAACTTTATAGTTAATTTGGATGTGTTAAATAATAATTTAATATGAAATTTAATATTAAAATATATGATAAATATTTTTTATGCAAAAAAAAAATCTGGGGATTTGGGGCGAGTATGGGGGATAGTCCCCCGACTGGAACGGGGATAGGGATTCCCCAAAACCTATTACACGGGGATGAATTCGAGGACGGGGGCAGGGATGAAGAGCGGGGACGAAGATGGTATTATCACACCCAGCCCCTACCCGACCCGTTGCCATCCCTATCATCGACCCAAAAGAGAGGAGATTTCGAGACCAAACGAGTATCGGGTATGGAGATCCCCGAACTTGAAAAATCCCCGACGAATATGGGGAGGGGATGGTATTGGCGTCCCCATCTCCGAACCCGAACCGAAAATATATATGTTTATATTTAAATAAATAAATATATAATTACAATATTTATGTTTAACCCTAAGTTAACCTCCCTCCCATAATTCTTCCTAATTTTCTTTGGAATTTCATATTGATGTGATTTTTAGTTGAACTTTATAGTTAATTTGGATGTGTTGAATGATAATTTAATATAAAATTTAATGTAAAAATGTATGATAAATATTTTTTTTATGCAAAAAAAATCAGGGATTCGGGGCGGGTAGGAGGGATAGTCCCCCGATGAGGACGGAGATGGGGATTCGTCGAAACCGATTAAACGGGAATGGGTTCAAGGATAGGGGCGAGGATGGAGAGCGAGAACGGGGATGGTATCGTCATACCCAACCCCTACCCGACCCGTTGCCATCCCTATATGTGGCTTGGCATCTTACTACATTTTTTTTAAATTTTATTCACCAAATGACGTGACAAATGACATATTCTAATTTCGTTAAAATTAATAAATTTCAATGAAAGCTTCGATACAAGCAAATGAAATTTTGTCAGTAGAAAGTGATGTTGAAATTCATTTTGGCATAAGAATCATTTCCCCTTTGTCTAATTTTTCAATAGTCAGAACAATTATGTTTTAGATACTTCAATGTTTTTGTCTACAAAGAAAAACCCAAAACCCTGCACATGGTACTTACGCCTTTCGACCAAAAAAAAACAAATAGTACTTGCGTCTAAACTGGAGCACCCTTCCTATTTTGGATAGACTACACTTCATTGGCGTGGACTGAACAAGTAGATGGACTTCAGACCTAAAAAAACAAAGAACAAGTAGTTTTGCAGTAGGTCCTCCCTATATAATTGATTTGGCAAACATCGCTCTTCACATAATTACAGCCCTAACGTCTTGCTGACAATGCTAGGTACGATTAATAATTTCTTGAAAAGATGCCCCATGATGAGCAGTTGATTTGAAAGACATAATGGCTAGGCCATGCATATACTTTTTGGAAATGAAATTGCATGCAGCAAAGCAAGCAATTTAATTGTATAAGGAAAATTCCTACCTCAAATTGAGTTGTTTAATTGTGAAAAATAATTGCACATATGGGCTTTGTTAAGTTGACTAAAATGAATATGCTCTTCTTTCGCAAAAAAAAAAAATATGCTTTTTATTCTGCATCTGAGTTCAAATCACTCTTCTTATAATATAGATTAAATTAAAGTAGAATATCACTTGTATAAAAAATAATATATTAAAATAGCTGACACTCAAATACAATTGTACGAGTCTATTCATATAGGAATGGTTCTTAGTCTATTCATATGGAAAAACCATATGCTTTAAGTAGAAAAAGTCTTAAGGCCTCTTTTGTCCCCATAGAGATTCTTTTAATGCAAGAAAATGTTGTTGGTGAAAGCCTCACATGTGGTTTGGCATCTCAATCCATGTTAAAACTTGCCTCTATCACAAAATCGCATTTTCTTGATCCTTTTCTCCTTAAAAGCTGAATACTTTTGGCTACAGATTAAGTCAGTGATTGCAGTGCCCTACTTGGTTCTGAATGTAAAGGAAGAAAGTGACTCAATTCCTCCCTTTTGATTGTGGTGAATTTGACACTGATCAAGTTGGAGTTTGGAGAGACCTCAATTCAATGTGCATCTTGACAATTTGACAAATTAATTAATTATGCACAGAGATTAATAGTTTTATATATCTTTAGTTGGTACCACAAAGAAAGGTACGAGAAAAAATAGCAAGACTTTTAAAACAAAAAATTATCTTATTTCGTATAATAAAAAAGTCCCTTTGTGCAATCAAGATATGAAGCACATAAGCCGACGGATAAGCATCATCTTGATTAAAACATGATAAATAGGAGCTGGCAAATTGAGTATTATTATTATAGGGTTTAGGGAGATCTAACCCAGTGGAAAATGACATTAACTTGCAAATCAATGGTCTCAGGTTCGAATTCTCATAATATATTACAATGTGTGAAAAAACCCTCCCTCAATATCATTTATATAAATAAAAAAATAAAATAATTGAAGCACGTAACTAAATAAAAATAAAAAAGACAAAACTATACAAGAAACTAGGCTAAAACCTAAAATTGGAAGACACCTTATTTTGGTAAAAACGGCTCAATTAATGCATTATGTAATTTCCCAACATTCATTTCAGGAGGGCCGTGAAGTTACGAACCTAACAAGTTCTCTCAATATTGTATATAATTAAATAATAAATAATTTGGTATAAGTCCAATTCTTAATAATAGAGAAATTATAGAATAATATGGTACTACCACATTAGCGTATAGTACTCCCACTCAAATACGGCCATGTGTCCATTTTATAAAAGAAATTCATTATTATTTTACAGCTAGACTTTTTACTTTATTAATTCTTAAGTTTTGAAATAAAATTAGAAAAAGAGAAAACTTAAACGAAGAAAAACCATGGCAGCCACCCTTCTCTCTTCCTCTTCCTCCCCTCTCTCTTTCTATTCACCACTGCCATCGCCGCTCCTCATGAAAACCATCAACATCCAAACCCAATAATATCATCATCTTCCTTAATTCCCCTATATATATATATATATATATATATTTTTTTTGAATTCGCTTATGACACTCTACACAATGTTAATTCAACCCACTGCCACCTTGGAATATTTTCAGACCCAGATATAGACCCTCAAGAACGAACCAATTTTTAATTATCAAGACTACTCCATTTCATCATCATCAATACCAGTTTAATCCTCCTTCCTCTAAAATCCCTTGTCTACAATTAGTATCAGGGGTGAAGATAGTGGAAGGAGAGGGGTGGCCATCATAGCAGGTAGTTGGGATTAGGGTTGTTGTTGGGTTAGGAGATAGTTGGCTGTTAGGAAATTCTTTTTTTAATTTTTCTTTTCTAATTTTATTTCCAAAGTTAAGAATTAAACTAAAAAGTCCAGTTGTGAAACGTAATTAATTTCTTTTCTAAAATGGACATGTGGCTGTATTTAAATGGGAGTACTATACGCTGACATGGTACTACCATATCATTCTATAATTTCTCCGGTAGAATTTGGGTGCAATCCACACACGTATTATTAGTAATCCAAGTCCTCTTCTAATGCCACATAGGATTACATTCCTTTTCTAATTTTATGATGTAATCATATATATTTTTTATTTTTACATTTATTTTCATGTTCCAATTATGCCTTATGATTTAAATTGGGAAGATTGATTTATATCATAATAATTAGCTAATTAATACAACTATTGATTCTGATTGCAATTCATAAAAGAGTGAGAAATTAATCTTAGGCCAATAATTACTATATTTGACCTTTTAGTTAATTATGATTTGAATTTATAAAATATTTTCTTGTCCATCCATTTTAATTTTGAAAATCCCATAAACATGCCCTGATACAATAAATAAATAACTAAATTTCCCACAATCTTTCTTCTTCCTTCTTTTTCTTCTTGTAGTCCTATGGAGGAGGTATAATTATCTATGGACTAGGAATATACATGAATGTTAATTAGGTATGGATAGGTAAATTACCTATGGAGGAGGTATACATCTGAATGCTATTTATCTATGGAGGAAGTATATATTAATTACCTATGGAGGAGATATATGATATGAAATTACCTATGAAAGAGGTATACACAAACCTGCAAAGCAGGTAAATCAAACCACCCAAAGACATATATACCTCATCATAAGGTATTCAAAGATTGAAAGCATTTAATAAATTGAGATTAATCGTAGAGATGTGATATTAATTTATTGATTGCAGTAATTAATAAAATTCAGAGGATTGACTGTACAATGGCCAAGGCTTTGCATACTTGGCTGGCCTGAGCTGGACCCAATTCTACATCAAAAGAAAGATAAACTGAATTCATAGTGCAAACTCAAAAATGAACCCATATCGAAGCATCCCATTAAATAATTGGGGGGCATGGACATCACAAGTTGATCACAACTAACCTTGTAGGCGCATGCAAGTTGCAATGCCAGCTTCTCTATACAAAGAAGAAGAAGAAGGGCACATATATTAATTTAATGTGAGCAGCCAAAAGCAAAAGGCAAAAAGTAGAACAATGGCTGCATTATCACTTTTCAATGAAATGTGGCAACAGCTTCAGAGCAATATTTTCCTGCTTCCTCTTCTCCTGCTTTCTGCATACATTTTGTTATCACTTACAAGATCATCTTCAAGTGGGAAAAACTACGAACTGCCACCTTCCCCACCAACACTGCCTCTGATTGGGAACCTTCACCAGCTAGGCAAATTCCCACACCGCTCTCTTCGTGATCTGTCGAAGAAGTATGGTGATATAATGCTCATGCACTTTGGCAAACTTCCAACGCTGGTAGTTTCATCTGCAGAACTGGCCAAGGACATGATGAAGAACCAAGACATTGGTTTCTCTGGCCGGCCTCAAACTACAGCTGCAACTATATTGTTCTTCAACGGCTATAACGTTGCGTTTGCTCCTTACGGGGAGTACTGGAGAAAAGCTCGAAAAGTGGTTGTTCTTGAGCTTCTGAGCGTGAAAAGAGTGCAGCAGTTTCAGTACGCAAGGGTGGAAGAATGTGCAGAGCTGGTCAGCAAGATTCGCAAAGCCTCCGCCAGCACAAACGGGGCTCCCATCAATCTGGGGCCGCTGCTGGTGTCAACCTCCAACAACATCATCTGTAGGTGCGTTCTTGGACAGAAGTTTGAGGACAAAGAAGACAATTGGTTTGAAAAGGTCATAAAGGAGTTGATGGTTCAGATGATGACTTTCAGCTTTGGAGATTTCTACCCTTCTTTGAAATGGGTTGACCATGCCAGAGGCTACATTGCACGTTTGAAATCAATTCGACGTGAATTGGATGGATTTTATGATAAGTTGCTTGACGAACATAAAGCAGCGCAGAAAGATGGTAAGCCTCGTAAGAAGGATATTGTGGATTTACTCCTCGACCTTGAAGAGGATGGCTCGCTCGATTTTGAGTTCAATGTCAAAGGACTTATGCAGGTCTATATCCCCCCCTCTCTAGCTTACATACTCGCATTATACTCATTCACTTACTTTATCTTGAACAGGCACGAGCATACCCACACACACGCGCACATTGATAAACCCTAATACTTTTGGTTTTACGTCTAATTTTCTAATAAAAATATATATGGATGAAGATTGATTTGGCTATTTAATTTCATGATTTAGGACATGTTTGTTGGGGGAAGTGATACTAGTTGGACATCAATGCTATGGTTAATGTCTGAGCTTTCGCAAAATCCACGGGTGATGAAGAAAGTCCAAGAAGAAGTAAGAAGAGTGGCGGGGAAAAGGGGATATGTAGACGAGAGTGACATCAAGGAAATGAAGTACTTGTCATGTGTAATCACCGAAAATCTAAGGCTTCATCCTCCAGGTCCTCTTTTACTTCCTCGTGAAACAACTGCAGATGTAAAATTGGGAGGTTACGACATCCCTGCGAAAACACAAGTGTTTGTGAATGCATTCGCAATACAAACAGACCGCAGAGTCTGGGACAAGCCAGAAGAGTTTATGCCAGAGAGGTTTGAGCAGAACTCCATCGGTTTGGTAGGTCAAGAGTTCGAACTCCTCCCGTTTGGTGGTGGAAGAAGGGTGTGCCCCGGACTGGCCTTTGCGGTTGCTTCAGCTGAATATGTGCTTGCCAACCTACTGTTTTGGTTCGATTGGAAGTTGCCTAGTGGTGGTACTAAATTGGCTGACACATTGAACATGACCGAAGTGTTCGGACTCACAGTCCATAAGAAAGCTCCTCTGTATCTTATTCCAAGGCCATACACCCCTTGATCCCTACATCATCTGGATCCAGAGTTTCCAGTCCATGGCCTCTTCATCTTTTTTATATTATGGACTTAGTTCAAGTTAAGTTATTTTGTGTTTTCTGTTGAACAATAAGTTGTACACCTGCATTGCACTGCACTGCAGCAACAGAATAACTAGAGTGGTAGATCATGCAATACCTCTCTGCGATGTTGTAATATTTCGCTATTTGAAAATGCATTTAATTGTGGTAGATCATTAATTCATCCCACAATACATTCTTAAAAGGCACCGGTTACTTTATTAAAATATTATTTGTTGGTCAAGTTGGGCATGTGGGTTTGTTATTGATAAAAGGCACGGTCACTTTCTAATGGACCTCAACATTTGAAGGCACACGGGCATGTCAGCGACAAAGTAATTTCTACAGGTGATTAAATTGAGTTCGGAATCCTTGTAACTTGTTGAGAAGAGAAGTATCACTAGATTAAGAACTATTTGGTAATTGGTTTCATCATCAAACGTAATTGATTCTAGACAAAATAGGCAAAAATTCAAGTCGAGTAAAACGAGTAACTTGTTTATTGAGTAAAACCACATAAAAGTTTTACTAAGAAAAAATTCCACCCAAGGTCATCAATATATCTCCTTAAAAATTCTCCCTTATTTGAACTTGGTTTTGATAGATAGGGGTCATGGTCAGTACCGGAAAGGTCAGGGAATACAATTAAACTACAAAGGAAGAAAATGAAAATGAAATGTGAGATTAAGCAGATGACTTTTGTTCTTAGTAGTTACATGTTCACACATCTTAATTCTTTAAGGAAGAGATTAGAAAAATCAAGGGCTTCACAATCATCACTAATCCAAAATATTTCATTTCTGAAAATAAAAGATGTGCAAACTGCTACTTAACCAAAAAGAAAAGCAACTTAACAGATTTTTCCTTGAAGAAAGAAATCCACGAAGTCCTTCTGTGTCATCCAAATGATGACTCACTCATAGGTCCGAGAAAGCGATCCAACGACCGATCACATCCCTCACTAGAATTCCATTTATTTCTTCCGGAGGGTCACCAAACCATGACCTCTCTTGTTGAGGCTGCAAAGAAATTCTCGCAAGCAAGTTCGCAGCCAAATTACCATACATGTTGACATGTCGGAGCCTCACACTCCTAATCTGTCTTAAATCACATCTGCATTTATTAACAAGCCCCTGATCATAGAGCTAGTTCTGGTGATGTCGCCCCACATCATCCGAAACACAAACGGATGATTTCCTTCGATTTCAAGGTAATCGACACCTTCACCTTTAGCTAATTCAAGGGCCCAGCTGACTGCAGTCGACTGAGCCCTTGTAAAGCTGCTGACCATTTCTACATGTTGCGCAAAGGCAGCTTTAAATACAGCATTGTGATCTCTCAGAAATGCAGCCGACTGAAGTAGTCTTCGATTCGTGCTTGTAATGACCTGTGAAGCTGAGCTTCCAGAAACCATTCAAGAGTGGAGTCCAAGCAATGTAGCGGACACAGGGTCCCTTATGAGTGATTAGCATCCTTGGGGAAGGGTCTGCAGCCATATTTCTTATTGTCCTGAATAAGGCTGTGGTTTAGCAAACACAATATGATGGATAACTTGAACAATTGAGCAGATTTATACTAGAGTCAGCTTAGTTGCCCTGTTATGCCTTTTCAGGTCATAAATGATAAACATGGTAGATATCGAATATGGCAGGGGACCGTTGCAACAGCCACATAATTTATTCAATTGCTTCCTAATGTTTGAATTTGAAATTTAAAAACATCCTTTGCATTTTGAGTAGTGAAGCTAATTAAATTGCTTCCTAAATTCAACAAAAGTTCAAGCCTGGATTGTTATAGATGGCAAGGGACAGTTGCCAACGATAGCATAATTTTTTCCAATTGAACTCGGAAACAAAACTTACATGCTAAGTAATGGAGCTTCTTAAATTTGCTTTCTAAATTCAAGAACAGTTCAAGCCACACTTGTTATAGATGGCGTCGGGTTGTTGGCAACGGTCCTATAATTTATTGTCCAAGTTTAAAGGTTGTGTTTAAATGTGAACTCTGAAACATGATTTACATACCAGATGGGTAATTTCCTAATAAAATTCCCTTAGGGAGAAGAATAGTTATAGTTTATGGATGGCAAAGTGGTGTTGCCAAACAGTTAAAAAAAAAAAAACAGGATGACATGGAGATTTTAATTTAACAGTTAATAACAAGAATAAGAGCTACACAATTTATTTACCTATGTAAGCCTGCTTAATGAAGATTACAATTTCTTTTTCAGCAAATTCTAGCAAAGGAGTTCATGTGGGCTTTTTAGTTGTTCTTAGTTAAAACTGAAAGTCTTGTGTGTCTGCAATGAAATATATAGAGAGTAAGAAATATGCTCAAACTACGATGACACATTTAGCTTTGATGATGAGCAAAAGTTTTATGCACCTCTCTCGTTCCCAAGTTTGGTATATTTTGATCTTCCTGGTTACATTCCCAAACAAAAACTCCTAGGTTTCAGGTTCAGTGATGAGCATGAACCAAGAGTTCTGTAATATTGAAGTCAACTAATACCACATCAAGCTGAAAAACATGCATTAGTGTGTGAAATATGATTGCTAAGGCTGGAAAGGATGTCAAACTATTTTGGAATATTAATCCCAAGGAACCATTTAATAACAAGTTAATAGCTTCCTGAGAAATGTAGAGCCTGATATAGAGAGAGAGAGAGAGAGAGAGAGAGAGAGAGAGAGAGAGAGTGTGTTAGCATTTGCAGACTATGATCTGCCATGTTTTTGGATTATAGGTGAATGGAGCTCTAGTAAAATGTAGAGAGAAAACGTGGAGAAGAAGAAGATGAAAATATCAGATTGTATTCTCACACTTAGTCATGCACAATCTGTGCATACCAATATAACAGTAAAAGAAAAGAATATTCTCTCTTACATCAGCAAATCTAACCAATCATTAACTACCCTATGAGATAGCTACACTTGGCACAAATCAACTACACCTAAGAATACATCCTAGCTGTCCATTTGGACTGTGATCCAAAGGCTCATAATTTAAGTAACAAACTCAGCTAAATCTCTTATACTTTAACACTCCCTTCTAAGTGTTTAGCTGAAATAATTCCAAGCTTGCTCCTTAGATATTCAAACCTATTCCTTGCCAAAGCCTTAGTGAAGATGTCTGCATTCTGCTCATCAGTTTTGCAGTATAGCAGATCAATCTCACCATTTTGCAAAGCATCTCGGATGAAATGAAACCTTCTGCTTATGTGTCTTGTCCTGTGATGATGCACAGGATTCTTTGTTATTGCTATTGCAGAAGTGTTGTCACATAGGATTGTTGTAGCCTCAACTTGTTCTTCACCAAAATCAGATAGAACAAACCTTAACCAGACTGCTTGAGCTGTAGCTTCAGCTGCACTAACATATTCTGCCTCTGCAGTGGATAGAGCTACACTGCTCTGCTTAACAGATGCCCAAGAGAAAACACCTGATCCAAGGTGAAAGGCATAGCCAGATGTGCTCCTCATATCATCTTCACAGCCTGACCAATCACTGTCACAATATCCAACCAGCATTGCCTCTTTTCCTTTCTCATATGCAATGCCATAGTCTAGAGTACCTTGAATGTATCTAAGTACTCTCTTAGCAGTTCCCATATGTTTCTTAGTAGGTCCATGCATGTATCTTGCTAAGAGACTTGCAGCAAACATGATATCTGGCCTTGTTGCAGTCAGATATAGTAAGCTTCCAACAATCTGTCTGTACAGCTTTTCATCAGCCTGTTCACTTCCATCCTCCTTGGATAACTTCTCATTCATAGCAAGTGGAGTTGACACTGCTTTACAGTCCTTTAAACCAAACTTGTCCAACAGTGTTCTTGCATATTTCTTCTGATGCAAGAAGATGTAGGACTCAGCTTGTATCACACCCAATCCCAGAAAATGGTGCAACAATCCCAGATCTGTCATTTCATATCTCTTCATCATTTCAGTTTTAAAACTCATCACCAATTCTTTAGAGCTTCCTGTGTAGATGATATCATCTACATATAGTGAAACAATTAGGATTCCACTTTCTGCAGCTTTCACATATAATGTAGCCTCACTAGGACTTTTCTGAAATCCTGCAGCAGCAAAGTATGAATTAATTTCTTCATACCAAGCTCTTGGAGCTTGTTTGAGACCATAAAGAGCCTTCTTGAGTCTATAAACTCTGTCTTCCTTGCCTTGAACCACAAATCCTGGAGGTTGATCCACATACACCTCCTCTTGTAGCACTCCATTTAAGAAGGCTGACTTTACATCAAGCTGAAACAGTTTCCACCTTTTCTGAGCAGCCAGAGCAATCAGTGTTCTAACTGTGTCAAGCCGAGCAACAGGTGCAAATGTCTCATTGAAATCAATTCCTGGCTTTTGAGTGTAGCCTTTAGCTACTAGCCTTGCTTTGTTTTTCTGAACAGAACCATCCAGATTTAGCTTGACTTTAAAGATCCATTTGACACCAACTATAGGTTTATCAGATGGTCTTTTTACCAAATCCCAAGTTTCATTCTTTTCTATCATCTCAAGTTCTGCTTCCATTGCCTTTTGCCATGCTGCATCCTTGACAGCTTCTTCAAAGGATTCTGGTTCAATGATGCAGATGTTGCAGCTTTCATAGATCTCTGTAAGACTTTTGTATCTCAATGGAGTGTGGTCAATATCTTGAGTACCTGTATCAACCACAGATCTTTCTTCATTGTCTTCTGTTAGCAATTCATTCTCAACTGAATGTTCTGCTTGCTTCACAGCTGTGTCATTGCTCCCTTTCTCCTTTTCAGACACAACTTCAGTAAATGGCACTGAAACACTGCATTCTTGCTTTGCATTCCAATCCCAGCTAGCTTCTTCATTAAATACCACATCCCTTGAGATAATCACCTTTTCAGTGGCAATGTTATACAGTCTATACCCTTTCTCACAGCTGCCATATCCTAGAAACACACATCTGTTGCTTGCTGAATCCAGTTTCTGCCTCTGTGGATTTGGAACATGTGCATAGCACAAAGATCCAAACACTCTTAAGTGTTTAAGTCCTGGCTTTCTCCCACTATAGGCTTCAAATGGTGTTTTCTTGTCCAGAGCTTTAGTTGGACTTCGGTTTAGAATATACACTGCAGTATTAACAGTTTCTGCCCAAAACTCAAGTGGCATGCCCTTCTCAATCATCATACACTTGGCCATCTCCACTATGGTTCTGTTTTTCCTCTCAGCCACACCATTCTGCTGTGGTGAGTATGCCACTGTAAGCTGCCTCTCCATTCCCATTTCATCACAGAATTTATTGAACTCATTAGAGGTGTACTCTCCTCCCCTATCACTTCTTAGTTTCTTCACCTTATATCCACTTTGCAATTCAACAGTGGCTCTAAACCTCTTAAACACTGTGAATACCTCAGATTTGCATCTCAAGAAATAGATCCAGCACATTCTTGTACAGTCATCTATAAAGGTGAGGAAATACCTGTTTTCTGCTTTGGTAACAGTTTGCATTGGTCCACACACATCAGTGTGTACCAATTCCAGTGGAGATGTAGCTCTGCTGGTTGCTTCTTTTGGAAATGCCTTCCTGCAGTGTTTTCCAAAAGTACAGCCTTCACACACTGCATTTGTATTTTTGATTTCTGGCAGACCAAACACCATGTCTTCATTCTGCAGCAGTTTCAAACTCTGCAAGTTTAAGTGCCCCATTCTCCTATGCCAAAGCAAGGTTGATTGGTTAATGCTTGCAGTTAGAGCAATATGTAAATCTGTTTGAAGTTTCAAAGGAAAACTTCTATTTCCTTTCATATCCACTCTAGCCACTAGATTTGAAAGAGAGCTATCATCATAGACTTCTGCCTTATTATCTCCAAAAATTAGGAAATATCCATGCTCCATCATTTGTCCAACGCTGAGTAGGTTCTCTTTGAGACCAGATACCAATAGCACCTCCTTGATATATTTCCTTCCCATTTTAGTTTGAACCATCAGGCTTCCTTTTCCAATAACATCAACCAACTGTCCTGTTCCCATAGCAACTTTTGCAGTCACATTCCTATCAATATCAATCAAAACATCTTCTCTGCCAGTCATGTGGTTACTACACCCACTGTCCAAGTACCATACCTCTTCCATGGACCTTTTCTCAGTTGCATTGTTAGCATAGAACATGGTTGGTGAAGAAGTAACCTGAGTAGCAAACTGAAGCTGCTGCTGCTGTTCAGGTTTCTTGCTATAGCAGTCTTTGGCAATGTGACCAAGCTTGTCACAGTTATAGCACTTTGGTTTGCCCTTGAACCTACATTCTCCATAATGCAATTTCCCACAATGTTTGCAAGGAGTTTTAGTTCCATCCGTAGGTTTATTATCCCACTTCTTCCCTTTGTCTTTCCAAGTCTTCTGCTGCTTGGAATTCTGATTTCCAGTGGCCTTAGCAGATTTGGTATCTGTACTCAGACTAGCAAAGGCCTTCTCAGTTTTGTTCTCATGATGTCTTTCCAACCTTTGAGCAAAGCTCTTCAATGAGGCTACCACCTCTTGAACCTCAATTACATCTAGATCCCTTGAATGTTCAATCACAGAACAGATTGGATCATATCCAGGCAGCAGACTAATTAACATTTTCTGCACAATTCTTTCTCTAGATAGTTCTTCCCCATAACCTCTCATTTGGTTTATTAGATCAAACAACTTTGTAAGATAAGCAGATAGAGATTCATCCTCTCTCATTCTAGTGTATTCAAATTCTCTACGAAGTCCCTGCAGTTTTACACTTCTTACCTGCTTATCACCATGAAATTCCTGCTTCAGGATGTTCCAGGCTCCATGAGATGATTCTTCATGAGAAATCCTGGGGAAGATCACCTCAGATACTGCTCCTTGAATCAACCCCAAGGCCTTAGCATCCTTCATCAGGATCTCAGCTATAGCCATCTTCCCAGAACCACTTGATTCCTCTTTTTCCTTTTGTTTTGTATCAGATTCATCAGCTCCCTTCGAATCTGAGCCTTCTATTCCTCTCTCAACCAGCTCCCAAATCCCATGAGATTTGAAAATGGTTTTCATCCTTATGCTCCAGAATTCATAGTTCTCACCATTGAAGATTGGAGCACGCAGCTCACCACCTCCAGATCCTGCCATGTTAGACACAGATTTCACAGAGAGCAAGATTTGATAGAAAACGCAGCTCACTTCCTTCACAGATTCAAACGCCCAGCTAAACGATCAAACCTGGCTCAGTGATACCATGTTAGCATTTGCAGACTATGATCTGCCATGTTTTTGGATTATAGGTGAATGGAGCTCTAGTAAAATGTAGAGAGAAAACGTGGAGAAGAAGAAGATGAAAATATCAGATTGTATTCTCACACTTAGTCATGCACAATCTGTGCATACCAATATAACAGTAAAAGAAAAGAATATTCTCTCTTACATCAGCAAATCTAACCAATCATTAACTACCCTATGAGATAGCTACACTTGGCACAAATCAACTACACCTAAGAATACATCCTAGCTGTCCATTTGGACTGTGATCCAAAGGCTCATAATTTAAGTAACAAACTCAGCTAAATCTCTTATACTTTAACAGAGTGGAAGTTTGTTTCACTTTGAGTGGAAAGCAAGCAAATAAAAGTGCAGAAAACTCCACTGTTCATATTTCTCCACTGCCAAGCAAGAATATATTCAAAGGAAGATGCAAAAAGGGAGAAAAGTTTCTTGTACACCTCTCCAAAACCAACACTCTCTAGTCTCTCTCTCCCTCACCTTTGTCCTCTGCATGTTGTATATCTTACACTATTTTTGAGTCTTAGGCTACAAAGTTGTGACACAGGAATCTCCTTTAGTCTCTCTATGTTGATAATTTTCCTTTATGGCCACCGCCTTTTGTTACCACTCCCACACATCTCTGGCCTGCCTAAGCATCTGCCTATATATACTTATCCCAAGTGTTTGCTTGAGGGATGAATTAAATAAGCACAAAATTTTCAGTCAGCTTCTTCTGGGTATTTTGCCTTTAATCACATTGGCTTTTCAAGAGATGCAGCCCACAATGTCTTACATGAGATTGGCCATCATCTCCATTTCATTCACAACTTTCTCCATTTTATGTGGTAAGCAAGAATTTATTTATTTATTTGGGTTTTCCAAAGACACACTACTTGAACAATTTTAACAACTTATTATGTGACTTTGTTTTAGAGCAGATGCAAGAATTTTTGCACAATTCTTAAAATCCCAAGACACAGAATTAGAGAAGAAGCTGAAAGCAATAAATCACTTAGAGTTAGATTTACCATTGCCTTCCTCAAATGTTAAGCCACTAGAGGTAAGTCCTCCCTTCTCTTTCCCACCCTTTGATTCACTGGCACCACTTCCCTTGCCTGGAAATGTTCCTCTTCCTCCATACTGTGCAAATCCACCATTTTCCCAAAACCCACCTCAACCAAATACTCCTTCATCTTCCTCCTCCCCTTCATCTTCTGCACCCACTTGCTCACCCATCCCAAAACCACCACCTGCAAATGGGCCCACCCCTCACCCACCTGGCCCACCCACCACAATTCCAGGCCCACCCAAAAATCCTCCATCCCCACCCAAGCCTATCCCAGGCCCACCAGCCTTGGCCCCACCTGTAGCTTACCCTCCACCATCAGGGCCCACAAGCCCTCCACGAAAAAAGCCACCACAGTCTGGCGCGGTGTGGTGTGTGGCCAAGCCAGCCGTGCCTGGCCCAATAGTCCAAGAGGCCCTGGACTATGCGTGTGGGTCTGGTGCAGACTGCAAGTCAATCCAGCCCAATGGGTCCTGCTATAAACCAGACACATTGTTGTCCCACGCTTCGTACGCCTTCAACAGCTACTGGCAGAGCACCAGGGCTGCCGGTGGCACTTGTGATTTTGGAGGGACTGCCATGATTGTTACAGTTGATCCAAGTATGTCCAAATTTTGCCCCTTCTTATATAGTTTTAAATATAACACTCATGCTATAAGATATGATCTGACAAACTAAATGTTTTTTTTTTCCTTCTTCTTTTTCTTCAAACGACAAACTAAATTGGGTAGAAAATATCGTGTCTTTGCTGAAGGTATCAAGAATTTGGTGTTGTTAATCAATTAATTGATTGATTATGATATAAACAATGGGCAGATATAGGGAACAGGGTTGTTGGAAAAAAGATAATCAAGGTACTTTACCTATTATTTTATATAGAGCAATTATTCAACCAAATCTTCTGCATACAGCTGCATATTGCTTTTATATATAAGCAATGTTTTACTTAGATCTAATCTAAATCATAAGGAGGGGAATTTGAAATCGAATGCAAAGTGAGAATAGCACATTCACTTTAACCAACTTGACTAAGTCCGTGTTTGTCGGCACGTTGCATTTTGATTTGGACCTACAAAGTCATTTTCATTTTTTTTTATAAAGTTAGACCTCAGGATTGGAGATAATTTTTATATGAAGTGAGGTTAATATGCTAAGCTGTAAGCTCACATCGAAATAATAAGAATCCACAGATACGTTTATGCATTCACACCGAAAAATACTATTAATCTTTCTTACTTGATGTAGTGAGCAATAATAATTAGTGTTAAATTAGATTTGGTTAAAGATTTGGAGACAAAGTAGTCTCAGCCTGACCCTACATATATTACATCGGCTTTATCGCCCTTTAAATTCATATGTCGCTTTGCACAAGTGACTTCATATAATTGTAACAAGTGGATTTGCATGGATTTTAATGGTGGCAGGTTTTGATGGATGCCATTTCTTCTACAATGGATGACTCATCAATATATCAAAAAAACTTGATTGCGACACTTCGAAAATAAGGACGAAAAACTCAATTTCTGGTTTCTCCAAGAAATGAATTTTCTTTTCTTTTCTTTTCCTTTCTTTCTATCCAAACAGGCACTACAGCAAGTACATCCCATTTCATTTTCCCTTTGCATGTTGATTTGGAATTTTCGCTGTAGAAATATTGGCATGTAGTTGAAAGTAACATTTTGTGTACATGGAATATACCTCTTGGCCAGCTGTCGCATATACCCTTTTAGATAGAATTATTAAAGCGGTGTTATTGTGTTCCACATATAATTGTTTTAACTCATATTATTGGGTTGAAAAGGGGAAAAAATCTACCACCCTACTTGCATCCGATGCCTTGATTGTATGAAGGTCTGTTAATGAACGTTGAAATAAGATGTCATGATTTGCACTATTTGATGCTTTAATATTGTAGAGGCACCGAAAGATAAAATTTATTCACCAAATTACGTGACAGATGACATATTCTAACTTTGTTAAAATTAATAAATTTCAATACGAGCTTCGATATAAGCAAATGAAATTTTGTCGGTCGAAAGTGATGTTGAAATTCATTTTGGCATAATCATTACCCCTTTGTCTAATTTTTTAATAGTCAGAACAATGTAGATATGATACTTCTAGGTTTTTGTCTACAAAGAAAAACCCAAAACCCTGCACATAGTACTTACGCCTAAACTAGGGCACCCTTACCATTTTAGATAGACTACACTTCAATGGCGTGGAGTGAACAAGTAGATGGACTTCAGACCTAAAAAAAACAAAGAACAAGTAGATGGGTTCCACACAGAGTTGTTTTGCAGTAAGTTCTCCTTATATAATTGATTCGGCGAACATCACTTTTCACATAATTACAGCCCTAAATGTCTTGCTAACAATGCTAGGTACGATTAATAATTCTTGAAATTATTGTGCAGCTGCATGTGAAGCCAGCATTACCCTCATTTTAAAAAGATGCCCTATGATGAGCTGTTGATTTGAAAGACATGATGGCTAGGCCATGCATATACTTTTTTGAAATGAAATTGCAAAGCGAGCAAGTTAAATTGTACAAGGAAAATTCCTACATCAAATCGAGTTGTTTAATTGTAAAAAATAATTGCACACATAGGATTAATTAAGTTAGTTAGAACAAATGTGTTCTTTATTTTGTATCTAAATTTAAATAATTCTTTTTATAGTATGGATTAAATTAAAATACAATATCGTTTATATAAAAAATAATAAATTAAGATAACCGACACTCAAATACAATTGTACGGTCTATTCATATAGGAATATTTCTTAGACTAAAACATTGTAGCATTAATGGACTCGTCTATTCGGGAGAAAACCCCCAAAAAATGAAAAAAGGAAAAACCATGTGCTTTAAGTAGAAAAAGTCTAAGGCCTCTTTTGTACCCTTAGAATTTTTTAATGCAAGAAAATGTTGTCAATGAAAGCCTCACATGTGGCTTGGCATCAAAACCTCAATCACGGGTTGAATAGTCACTTGCAAGGCTCTCACTACATGTTAAAACTTGCCTCTATCACAAAACCGCGTTTTCTTGATCCTTTTCTCCTTAAAAGCTGAATACTTTTGTCTACAGTTTAAGTCAGTGATTGCAGTGCCCTACTTGGTTCTGAATGTAAAGGAAGAAAGTGACTCAATTCCTCCCTTTTGTTTGTGGTGAATTTGATACTGATCAAGTTGAAGTTTGGAGTTTGGAGAGACCTCAATTCAATGTGCATCTTGGCAATTTGACAAATTAATTAATTATGCACAGAGATTAATAGTTTTATATATCTTTAGTTGGTACCACAAAGAAAGGTACAGGATTGTGTTCTCTCTCTCTCTCTCTCTCTCTCTCTCTCTCTCTCTCTCTCTTATGTACATACTCACTCACAACTTGTCTCACCATATCTCTATAAGAAGGCTTTTGCATGGTGTTGGGTTTCAATATCCGGTCTTAAACAACCCAACTCTTTTGAGGGTTGTGGAGTTTTGAACATGGGGAATTATACCCTGGCTTTGCTCTTAGTCCTCATTGTGAATTTGGGTAGTTTGCTCACTTCTCTTGCTAACTCCTACTGTCCACCACCAACATACCCTCCACACTTGCCACCCAAACAGCCTCCTCATGTAAAGCCACCCTTCATCCCTAAACCACCTAAACACCCACCTCATCCCCCTCATGTAAAGCCTCCCTCTGTTCCCAAACCACCATCAAAACCACCTCTTCCTCCTCATGTAAAGCCTCCCTATGTTCCCAAACCACCATCAAAACCACCCCATCCCCCTCATGTAAAGCCTCCCTATGTTCCCAAGCCACCATCAAAGCCACCTCATCCTCATCCACCCCATGTACCCAAGCCACCTCATGGCCCCAAACCCCCCATTGTATATCCTCCCCATATACCAAAACCTCCTTCTGTCCCCAAACCACCTATTGTGAGACCTCCCTTCATCCCCAAGCCTCCTATTGTCAAACCACCACCCCACCCCAAGCCCCCAATTGTGCACCCACCCTTCATCCCCAAGCCCCCAATTGTGCACCCACCCTTCATCCCTAAACCCCCAATTGTGCACCCACCCTTCATCCCTAAACCCCCAATTGTGCACCCACCCTTCATCCCTAAACCCCCAATTGTGCACCCACCCTTCATCCCCAAGCCCCCAATTGTGCACCCACCCTTCATCCCCAAGCCCCCAATCGTGCACCCACCTTTTATCCCTAAACCCCCAATTGTGCACCCACCCTTCATCCCCAAACCCCCAGTTGTACAACCACCACCACCATATGTACCCAAGCCCCCAGTTGTACAACCCCCACCACCCTATGTACCCAAGCCCCCAGTTGTACCAGTTAAGCCACCACCATCACCACCTGTTGTACCACCAAGCCCACCAACACCAACACCTACCCCAGTTGTACCAGTTAAGCCACCACCATCACCACCTGTTGTACCACCAAGCCCACCAACACCTACACCTACCCCAGTTGTACCAGTTAAGCCTCCTCCACCCACTGAGACACCATGTCCTCCTCCACCACCACCAACACCAGTGCCAACCCCATCACCACCAAAGAACACGTGTCCCATCGACACTCTCAAGTTGGGAGCTTGTGTGGATGTGTTGGGTGGCCTCATTCACATTGGAATTGGCAGCAGTGCCAAGGATGCATGCTGTCCAGTGCTTCAAGGGCTGGTGGACTTGGATGCTGCAATTTGCCTTTGCACCACCATCAAGGCTAAGCTTCTCAACATCAACATCATCATCCCCATCGCTCTTCAGGTTCTGATTGACTGTGGGAAAACTCCACCCTCTGGATTCCAGTGCCCTGCATAGTTGAAGTTGATCATCACCACAGCACAGTTCTAAATATCCCAATTAGTGGTCACTGTGGTTTAATTGATTAGCATAATATGTGTCAGCTAATAATTAATAGCATGTGAAAGCTTGGAAGTGAAATCTACTTCTTGAGGGATCAATTTCTGTAATTTGTTGTTTTGTTTTTTGTTTATCTGATAGTGTATCAGATCGATATACTGTGGTAATCTTAATTATTAAGTCATGTCGGTGCTGAGTTTTTTGGCTTAAAGAAAAACTTAATAATTTGCATCGATCTGCTCCCCCTCTGTGGCTATGTCCTCTGTGAATTGCTTACTAGTTTGTGTCTGCAGAAGCACGTGACGCGAGTGTGCACTGGTTTTGAGTTATTTTTTGACTGCATTCGTTTGTAATATTTTGGGTGGGAATAAAATATCAATATCAAATACCAACATGCATGCACCACCACGTACGTCCCAACTTTATGGATTTTGGACGTTTTCCTATATATGCATACCTAAGGTTGTCCAATAATGTCCATTCTACCCATAAATGCGAAGCCTACTAGCTCCTCCTGCATGCATAAATCCAAAGGGGAATAATGCAATGGCCCCCATCACTCAATTGTTTTACATGTAATTATTTATTTATTTTTGGGGTCAAGTTTTACATGTAATGTTGTTAATGTTTTTATTTAAAAAAAACAATTTATAGATGGCTAGAAAATGAATACATGATATGTTCTTCTCTCACCTAACATTTTCGACAACGTCACCACTACAACATTTTAATTTCAAAATCAGTCACCCAAAATCCCAACATTTGGCATGTTTGTCGTGTTAGTTTTGCTAATATCAAAGAATCTCTTACTCATTGTCAACTTCAGTACTGTTTCCTCAGGCCTAAAAGTCCTGACACTAATCCTCTACTTCTTGACTTTTCCACTTTCTAATTCTCCTTCAATATTTTGTGAGAAAACTAAAATTGTATTCTCATTTTATTAAACAATAATGATTACATTGAATTGTTTATATACACTTGTAATAATATAGATGTACATTAATGACAGCTTTACAATTTATTAAAATAAAGCTAAACAGAAATTAACAACTCTATAATGAAAGGCTAGAATTAGATGTGGAGATATATCTATCAGCCCCTTCAAGCTGAAGGTAGTGTCACAAACTGAAAGCTTGGATGGAAGATACACAAAGAGAGGAAGATAGAGACTTTGTAAAAATGTCAGGAAGCTGATTAATCATTTTGCACCAATTCTCGTGTGAAGTGATAATCAACCTCCACGTGTTTAGTCCTGGTATGAAACACACGATTAGAAGCCAAAGAAATAGCAGTTGATTGTCCACCCAGAGAAGAGGAGGAGTGCCTAGAAAGAAGCCAATGTCTTTAAACATTTTAGCTATATAAACCAATTCAGCAGCAGCCAAGGCAACACTTCGATGAGGATAATAATTAAGAATTGAGAATTGAAATTATTAATTAAATGAGAATAATATAGTAAATTTATATTTTTTCATATTAAAATAAATTAAAATTAAAAATTAAAATAAATAATAGATCCTACTTTTATGAAACATAACTGCTCGTGTTATCTTTTTTTAATAGTCTTGATCTCTTGGACCACAGGAGTCCAAGAGATTGTGATTACTCACCGTTAGATATTAATCTAATGGTTCAAAAAAGTTTCTTAAAAGGAGTTCAAGATTTTTG
>NC_034011.1:19763113-19907212 GCF_000346465.2 Prunus persica | reverse complement strand
ATCGAATGGTCATACCCGGTTTCATTTTGATCATTCAACTAATTTTTTTAGTTTTACTCATCCTCCAACTCTCTCACATATGTCAAATTGGTCATTTCGTTAAATTCCATCAATTTGAGGTATACAATTATCAATTTAGTTGACTTTTTGAGAGGTAAATTAGACAGACTTGACGTAAAGGATAAACGCTGCAATGCAAGACCTATTGGAAAACACCTATTTTTGAAGTTGAAAGATGAAAATACAACTCGGACTATATTTCAGAAACCATAGCTACAATTTAACCTATATATCACAAGGCATTTGTCCATTTGACTTCTTTAAAAATTTCTCTTTCCTTGGCTTTCCCTCTCTTTTTTCTCCAAAAGAAATTGCTAATGTTGTAAAGAAGAAACATGTGGAGCCCACATTTATGGGGCCCACAAAGAAAATTAAGCAAAGTATTTGGCTGCACACTCACGGATGTGTATTGTAGAAACACGGGTGCCATTTAACATGTCTATAAATAGAGAAAGAAGAAGAGAGAAAGAGAAGAGGAAAAGAAGAAGAGAGAAAGAGATAGGAAACGGGGAGAAGAAAAGGAAAGGAGGAAAGAGAGAAGAAAAGGAAAGAAGGAAAGAGAGAAGAAAGAGAAAGGAGGAAGAGAAGGAAGAAATAGGGTGAGTGAGCAGAGAGAAAATTCAGTGAGCCTCACATATTGTAAACTCTAAAGTTGTAGCCCTATTATTTTACATAGTGGAAAAGTTACTACTGCTGCTCTCCGGGGATGTAGGCATAGCCGAACCTCGCTAAATACTGTGTCTCATCTACTTTACGTGCAGCTCAATATTCGCACGTATTCCAGATTATTTTATAACAGCTAAGGGCTCGTTTGGTACATCGTATTAGACTCTGGATATGAGTAAATAGTCTATGTCAGGTGTTTGGTGTCAACTTGTATTATTTAATTACCCGACTATTTTATACGGGTTGGGCTTTTAATACTCTCCTTACCTAACTAACTAATACAACCCACACACCCCGGTTTAGATAATACACGCTTAATTATAAGGCTAGGGAAAAAGAACACGAGTTCTACAAAAAAAATCAGATGCTCTTTTCATCTTCTTCTCCCTAGGGTTGTTCTCTACTATCTTCTCCACATGTTATTTTCTTCACTCTTCTCCAGGTATCCATCACTCACTTTCTCTCTTTTTTCATACTCTCTCCAATATGCTTTATATATTTCAAATTTTTAGTAGAAATTAGGTTATGAATTTTTTTTTTTTGGTACTTTTTTTAATCGAATGTTTTTTTTGTATGTGATATAGTGATTCGACGTTGTGGGAATATTTAGATTGTTGGTATTAAACAGAGTATTGCCAGTTTTCATCCAAAAACAAACAACTGTGCTAGTATTGGTAGTTTAGTTGAATACATACATACCTGACGACTAGAAGAGCAAAATTATAAAATTAAAAATGTATGAAACTGAATTCTAAGAACCATTTTTTTTTCTTTGTCAATTGTTATTAGAAAAGCAAAGATGGACTTGTCTATTAATGACCAAATTAAGGCACTACGGCTAATTTTGGAGAAAGCAAATGATAAAAAAAATATTCCTGACAGTGGATGGTGCTATGAGAAAAGCATTTGTTTTTCTCTTACTTGAGGCGAGGGAGTTGTGATTCACTCTTTGATGTAGTTTGGTTTATGAACAACTTTCTCTTTTGCTCTTATTACCTTAATATGTGATCACTTTGAATTATACATTATTTGATACTGTTTTTATTAACGTATGCGAGTATGTTGGAATTTTTATGAGATACTACAATTATGATAATGGGTTATATGAAAAAAAATCTTGGCAAAAACAATTGAAAAACAAATATTGTCATATGAATCTTACCAAAAAAAATTTGTGTCATTTGAATCTCAATTTCCATTAAAATTATCAAAAAAAATTTTATATTTTTTTTATTTATAAATAGTCTGATATGATGTTATCTGAAACATCACCAAACACAGTATAACTTAGTCAAATTATTTATCCGGAACAGCACCAAACGCCTTATAATATTATGGATAAATAGTCAGTACTCTCCGAAATAAATTAATACTATCCGACGAAAATTAGTCAGTACAGTCCGACGTACCAAACGAGCCCTAAAAGATTTACCTCAAATATCTGGACTTAACTCCGGTCCACTTTCGACCTAAAAAACACTCCGGTCCACTGAAATAGTTGAGCCTAGACAATTGAATATTATTGGGTTACCTGCGCAAGCAACAATGTTTGGGCTACCCGTGTAAAAAAAGGCCGATACTTTCGGCCTCAGAGTTTTGACCCAATTTCTACAAAGGCCCCTACTCGGAGCCCCGGATGCCAGAGCAAACAAAGCCTTGGTTATTTCTTGGGGAGGAAGAAGAAGAATACTAGAATAGGGAGCTGAGAGCTGAGTAGGCGGCAAAAGGCGTAAACTTTGTCAAGCATCTGAACCAAGAGAGAGCAAGCGAAACTGGGTAAGGCCCGTATTCTTGTATGATTGTCATTTCAATTAGTTTGTGCGATGGGGCTGCTTACATTGTCTCAATTTCGACCAAGTTCATTTTTAATTTGCGTCTTGTGATTATTATTAATTTTAATGTTTATTGCATCTGATTTGTGATTTTTCAGTATTTCACATATGTATGCTACCCAATTGATGCTATTTGGCTTTGTTGGATTGTAGAAAACCTTGAGCTGTTGGAATTTTTAACTGTGTTCATATTTGGATTTCTGGGTTTCCCTTGTTTCATCTTATATAAATTGAATACCATTATCTCAGAAGAAAAAAATGATAAAATTTAATACCATTATTTCACAAACGTTCACAGTTATTATCAAAGATGTCTAGGAGATATGATAGCCGTACAACCATCTTTTCCCCTGAGGGTCGTCTCTACCAAGTTGAGTATGCAATGGAGGCCATTGGAAATGCGGGTACTGCAATTGGGATTTTGTCAAAAGATGGGGTTATCTTAGTTGGTGAGAAGAAAGTCACATCCAAACTCCTCCACTCCACAACTTCCACTGAGAAAATGTACAAGATGTTAAGAACTAGAACTTTGAAAGCTAAAGAGTGCGAAAGTCTGAGTGAATGTTCTATCATTCATTGACTCCAAAGACTGGCATAAATAGTCGTACAGGGAACAAGTAATCAGAAAATTAAGCAACAAAATATCTCACGTCTAACAACCCTAGACTATTGGGATTCTCCTAAAGATCAGGTCAAACACTAACCATGTTTCCTGGTAAATAGGGATTATTAGCAGAAGCAAATTAACTAAATAAATCAAATAACAATAATGAATAAATATCCAACACAAGATTTATGATCATGTTGCTTGTGCTGTGGCTGGCATAATGTCTGATGCCAACATCCTGATAAACACTTCTAGGGTCCAGGCTCAGCGCTATATGTTTGCGTACCAAGAACCAATGCCCGTTGAGCAGCTTGTTCAATCTCTTTGTGATACTAAGCAGGGCTACACACAGTTTGGTGGTCTCCGGCCCTTTGGTGTTTCATTTTTGTTTGCGGGTTGGGGACAAGAATTTCGGTTTTCAACTTTACTTGAGTGACCCTAGTGGAAACTATGCTGGCTGGAAGGCTGCAGTGATTGGTGCGAACAACCAAGCGGCTCAATCGATGCTTAAACAGGATTACAAGGATGATATGACGAGGGAAGAGGGAGGTCAGCTAGCACTGTGTTGGTGGTCCTAGCACAAAGTCTGGCACTCATCTCAGAGGATTCTAATATGAGAAAATCATGGACATATATATGTAGTGTAGGACTGTGTGCTTGCGTGCGGGCTGCGTATGTTTACGAAATGTTCTCTTTTTGACATGTCAGAAGTTGAAAAGAGAGGGAAATGATTAATGTGCTTGTGTTACTACTGACCAATGCTAGGGAAAGGCTTTGTGGTAATAATTCATTTGAGCATCGGTATGTGATGTGAGTGAGAGTTGATAGTTTAGATAGTAAAAGCATTTCTTCATTTGGTTTAGATGTCTTATGTTGGTTATTAGGGAAAGAGGGGATAATCATTGGTTTAGAAGCTCTGTGAGCATTTCGTTGAAGAATGGTTTCACTATTTATTCCTGGAACCAAAGATCACCCCTGCATTTTCAGCTCTCCATAGGGAACTGCATTTATGGTTTGAATTCCTCGATCCTCTACTGCATTTGTAAATTTTTATGAACGGTTTTGAGAAGGATAAAACCATGCATGCATATATTTTCCTAAATTTGTTTAGGGTTATGTTGGTAGACTTCAAGAAAATAAAGCCCAATATATATTCCCACGCACGTAGGACCCGAGCCATTTGGAGGCCCAACCCACCTTAACATCTCAAATTTTCTGGCTTCACATTTTACCCCTTTGCACTTATGGTCCTAGATTAGATTCCTCCCTTCCCAATATCATTCGTATAAAAAATAAATAAAAAAAACAAAAAAAACCCATAGCATAACATGCAAGCTTTGTCTCGAGCTCTTTTACCCCAAAAAGTAGCCTTAAAAAACCAACTTAAAATCCTAACTTAGTAGTGATGGTAGCTAGATATTCCTTGAGTTCCAATTCATTCCTTCATTATATTGGACATGCGGCATGCTCATTTTGCAGCCTTTTACAAAATTGCACTGGACCTACCCACACTGCTTGAGAAAGATCCACCAAAACATTTTCTCTAAAGCAGTGGACCATCCATAATCCATTGGTGGGTCGTCAACTTTTATATACACACCCACGTAAAGCTGCCTAAGCTCAACTTCCTTCAAAACTTTCTTTTTTCTTTCTTTTTGGTCCAAGAATTCTATAGTGAGGGCCTTGTATATAACTTTTACGTGATGTCTTATCTCTTAATTGTTGAATAAAATTAATTAATTTAATTCAACAATTAAAGATAGAATCTCATCTAAGGGCCATATATAAAGCCCTCATTATAGAATGACTCTATTTTGGTAATACTTGTCTCATGGTACTCACTTAAATGCCCAATATGAACTTTTGATACAAGCGATAATTTATTCTAAATTAATCTAATTTACAAAGACATTGATTCAAACTTAAGTGCAAGAGAACGGATTCACTGCCATTACCAACTGATCTAACTCAGCCTAACCTACATCTACAAAATGCCCAATATAAATTAAATTAGTGAGGAGTGGGAGAATCTTTCCCGCAGTGGCGTCACGAAGTTTCCATCTGAGCTGTCTATGGATCTCTATATATGCATCATGGTGCCTAATTTAATGGCAATAAACAATGTGTTATATATATGCTAATGTATTTTATGGGTAAAATTAGAATATTGTACGTGCATAGTTTGACCACTGTTGGGGTGAATATTGATGTTTGCCCACACCTCTCCCCATGTGCATCTAAAGACATCCCATTAACTAATAGCTAAGTTGGGAAGCAGTGATCGGTGTAGCAGCTAGACTCTGGTCTTTTTCTTCTTCTTGTTTTTTTTTTTTTTTTCATCAACTTTTTGTCTGCATTAAGTTTAGGTCATTCACTAACTGTCAGTAAACAAGTCTACCAGGTGTGTGGATTAGTGCTAAGTGCTTGGTTTTGCTAGCTCTAATCACTAATTAACTTACATTTTTATGTATATTGGTTGGGAAATGGGAAGAAAAGAGTTTGCTCTTTGAAGCATGAAGTGGCCCAAGTGGGTCTTTTTCTTTTAGATCCATCTGCTCTGCATGCTCTAAAAGAACAAAATGGTGCAGGCAGCAAAGATTCAAACCTGAATTTACAAGAGAACAGAGCATGGTCAATGGTCATGGTGGGTGAACTTTCTCTGCTTTTCATTACTATGATTCCATCAATCTCTTAATTGCAAAAACGTTTCTTAATTTTTTAAGTAATAATGCTAAAAAAAGGTTGACAGCAAAGCCAAGCCTAACACTTAAGTAGTAGTACTTTTAGTCTAAGTTGTCCAACCAATTAACCAACCCCTAAGTCCTAACCACCAAAAGTGGCGAAGAGTGATCCTAGAGGACATATTTTATGCACCTCAAAAGTTGCCCAACTCAGAGGACCACTATTCTCAGTTTAATTCGAGGGGTAAAACACTCAAATTATACACATTGATTTCGCTTGAAAATAATCACACATACGAGTAAGTGATTTTCAATCGTTGATGAAATTCGAACCGCACATGCATTAACAATTGAGAGGTACGACTGTCTCAAGCAATGGAGTGAGATTCATCCACACTGTGTGCAAGTAAGGTTCTACAGGTGTGAAAGATGTAGTCAGTGGTAATTATTGTAGCGAGTAAATGAAGTAACTAGCGCTCTTATAATAAGTCCAAGAAAGGTGACTCAAATAAATGGGTTGGGCCATAACGCCATTACGCAAGGCAACGGTTACATCCATCATCACTTCATACCCCATTCTTACGGTTTACATGAAACCGCACCAATTTTGACTTCCTCTCTCTCTCTCGTGGTTTTTTGGTCATGGCGGCCAAACAACATGCACACTCCTCACTCCCACTTCCACTTCTTCTTCTCCTCCTCCTCCTTCTCAATCTCACTCCACCGTCGCATCAACAACAAAACCAGAAAATCAGCACCGTCGATCTCCACGCCCTCACCGCCATCAAGAACTCCCTCACCGATGTCCCCTTCCGAGGTGCCACAGCATTCTTCTCCACCTGGGACTTCGCCGCACCAGATCCCTGCTCCACCTTCTCCGGCGTCACCTGCACCTCCGGCCGAGTCACCACCCTCACTCTCGGCACTGGCCTCTCCGACTCGCCCGGCCTCGCCGGGTCGCTCCCTCCCTCCCTCGCCGACCTCACCGAGTTGACTCAGCTCATCCTCTTCCCCGGAATCGTCACAGGTCCAATCCCGTTCCAACTCGGCCGACTCGCCAACCTCCGAGTCATCTCGTTAACCAACAACCGCCTCACCGGTCCGATTCCCCAGACCATCTCTCTCCTCTCCAACCTCCACACCCTCGACCTCAGCTACAACCGGCTCACCGGGTCAATCCCCTCGGGTCTGACCCGTTTACCGGCTCTGAAAGTCCTCATCCTCGCCTCCAACTCCCTCTCCGGCGAGCTGCCGCACGACGTGTTGTCTCAACTCCTTCACCTGGACTTAAAACGCAACAAGCTCACCGGTCCCTTACCGCCCTCTCTCCCGACGACGCTCCGTTACTTGTCGTTCTCGGAAAACGAAATGTCGGGTCCCATCGGCTCCCTCTTCGACTCGCTCGCCGATGTAGTCCACCTCGATCTCGGCATGAACCGTCTCAGTGGACCCCTCCCTCAAACTCTGTTCCGTACCACACTCCAGTCGCTGCTGTTGCAACGGAACAATCTCTCCGGGTGGGTCCCGCCCGTGGAGTCCCAGCCCCCATCCTACGGCGAGGGCTCGATCGTGGATTTGAGCCACAACTCCATAACGGGTGAGCTGTCGCCGATCCTGGCGGGGGTGGAGAGCTTGTTTTTGAATAACAACCGTCTGATTGGGAACGTACCGAGGGAGTACGTTAAGAGCGTGTACGTGGGCACCACCAGAACATTGTATTTACAGCACAATTACTTATCCGGGTTCCATGTTGAGCCGGGGTCGATGTTGCCCGATACGGTGTCGTTGTGCTTGAGTTACAACTGCATGGTGCCCCAGGTGGGGATGGAGGCGTGCCCGGCCAGTGCGGGAACGGAGCTGTCGAGGCCGGCGTCGCAGTGTTCGGTGTTCACTTACGGCTAGGATCAATCACTTGATACACATTGGTGATTGATCGGCAATTAACATGATTAAGCGTATATTAGGGAAGCTTGTCCTACATAACATTATTAGTTTTTATTTTCCATATAGGGTTTTATTTTGAACGTTTGTTTTGATTTGTGTTCATATTTGTTTGCGTAAACCTGTAAGGGAAGTGTCCCATGACAGACATACGTGTTAATAGTAAAAGAAAATTTACATTTCTTGTTGTATATTTTTGTTTCTATATATATATTTTTAATTATATATGATTAGCTGATCATATAATCAACTCATTACCATCAATTGTAACACGATACAATTTGAATTTTTTATTTTTTTTCTTCTTTTGTTTTCAAAGTTATAATAGAGAGAGTTGCATGCGTGAATGTATTTGCCTAAGTGAACTCTCAAATGTCGATAGTAATGAGATCCATAATTTGAATCCACATAAATCTAATGCTTGACGCACACTGTCTTATAGCATTCCTCTGATTTTTATAATGCGATGTGCTATGTGTTGAGCGAAAGATATGAGATTACACAAATTATCTTTTTTTATTTTATTTATATGCAAATGATAGTTTAAATTAATCTAATTTATCTATATATATAAAGCAAAAGGCAGAGAATGGTGAAACATTCAAAATACCAGAAAATACCCTTGGTTAATGCAAATATTAAGAATTGAAATTATTAATTAAATGAGGATAATATGGTAAATTCACAATTTTTCGTATTAAAAAAATTAAAATTAAAAGAAAATTCAGATAATGGATCATATTTTTATGGAACACAAATATCCATTATCTTTTTTAATTCTAAAATAAATTTAAATTTTTTTTAAAAAAAACCTCTCGCATGCGCAGAAGCGCGTGCAGAGAGGCTAGTAAAAATAAAACTCAAACTTGAGCGTAAAAAAGCAGATTTACTACCTGACCAACTCACCTACGTCTACTTACACAAATTATTTACTAGATGTCATGTACATACACGATTGCTGTGATAAAAACACCTGACAAATCAAGAGGGTGTCTGTAGTGATTTCCCTTCCGTTCCGTTGAGATTTGGAATCATGCAAGGAAGGGGCAAATATTAATGGGGCCATAGCCCGAGGCAAATATTAATGGGGCCAAAGCCCCGTTCGTAAATGTTTGTCGTGAGAGGTGTGAATAAGATGTAGCCAAAACATAGTGAAATGATTGAAGTTTGTCACGCACCAAACGATCGCAGCATGCAGCTTGGTGGTCCACATTGTGCACACTGTCTCCTTTGACTGTGGGGATCAAAGACAACCAAAACCCGTTTCATCTTATGAGCAAAAAATGAAGTTTACCCAAGAGCCAAGCCACCACCTAGAGCCAATAGTCACGAGTGGACGAGGACAACGGTCTTTCTTTTGATTTCGTATCATCAATATATTTAGGTTAAGAGTATGCTAAGATCAGTCGCCTATATGTGTAAATGATTTCTAATCATTGATTATTAAGAGACTCACATTAGATCACCCGCGGACGTGGGCGGTTAATCTTAGTGAAATCCTACAAGTTAATGCTTGTGCTCAATTGCTCTAGGGGCCACAAGAAAGACGGAGCCAAGGAACATGATGAGCAACTGTGTCATGAAAGCTACAAAACCATAGGGTTTCCATTATACAGCGACAAGTGAAGGCTCATTCACATCAGCAGATGATAGCTGTGAAGGCAAGCCAAGTGAATGTACCATGATGTTTAGAAACCGTAGGGTCCATTTTTGATGGTGAAGGTACCAAGCTAATCACAGATACAACCCGTATGCAGGTTTTACCCAAAAAATATATCACAAAAAGGGAAGGAAAAAAACACTTCCAAAAACCCACAAGTAGGTAAAGAAATCATGAGAACACAAAACAAAGTTTATTTTGATTTGGAACAGATTATTCATCTGAACTGCAGTTAGTATCTGAACAGCCCCAGTCAAAAGTAGTACAAAAACGAAGTAAAGAGTTGGGCCAAATTCCCAGCCTGAGGCATTCTAGTAACTCGGAGAGAATATGGGGCACTACATCTCTGCCAATAATTTAAAGAACCTGGAAATCTCTCATGTGTTTACAATAACTGAGTTCTGTCAATTGTCAGCATATCCTTGCAGAACGGCGTTGAGCCGTTGCATTTCGAAGTGAGGTTTCATAGAGTTTTGCACAAATTGTTGCGGTACTAATGCCAGACGGAGTAGGGGCAGCAACTTCTGGCGCTCAAATGTGCTCACATTTGATCTCCTGTATAGCATTTGTTCGTCTCTCACTCTCTCCTGGCTAGAAGTCTACTCTTTCTCACTTGAATAATATTTATCATCTTGAATCAGTTTAACCTCTGAATCATAGCTATCCATCCATTTTCTCCTCCATTTCAGCTCAGTTGGACATTCCATCCCTGTTACAGAATTTATACGTTAGAAAAAAGAAAAAAGAAAATCATAATAATTATCACACTGAAACAGTCAGACCTTGAAACCAAGCACATGGCATGAGAAGCACCAACTGCAACAGACAGCACATTGTGGGGTCCCAATCCATCATCCTCCATTAAGAACTTGACTTCAACAGGGGATGGTTGTATCTCTGGAAGCCCAGGAACTCCTAATTGAGAATCTTTGGTGTTTCCCCACATATACAACTTTCCTTTATCTGTTACGGAACAAAAGGCGGGGGCATTCAATTTCAAATCGGAAATGCATGAAAATATGAAGTAAGCTAGTTTGAACCAGGTCCGAACATCAGCCTAACCATGTTCTTGAATTATGCAACCAAGAATTATCGATGCTCTTAATCCGATGTCCTTTAAGTCTTCAGTTGTTTCCAGAATATTCTAAATTAATCCTTTCTTTTGGTCTCAGTTTCAATCCCCAACACTACCAACGCATAGCAAACCAAATGAAAAGGCATGGCCGAATACAAATCTTCTATTGGATGAATAAATCGTTAAAGAAAAAATCAACATGTGTGTCAACTACAGGAGCACATTACTCACTGTAAAGAGACACCCTGGTGGAATGTAATTAGAGGCTGCACAGCATTTACACATTTGAGCGACGTAACAAAATATTTTTAAGACCTAATAGATTACAGTATCTGAGAACACAAGAATCATCTGACCTGTTATAGCTGCTGAAGATGAACCTCCACAAGCAATATAGATGACACGCTCGTCAGTTAAAGCCTCAACAACTGTAGGTGTTTTCTGACTTTGGATAGAAGAGTTGCCCAACTGACCATGCCCACCATGTCCCCATGAAAGCACTTTACCTTCATCTAAAAAAATTAAACATCAAGAAAGAAAGGCCATACATAAGACTTAACCTTTCAAGAAATAAAGACAGCAAGTGCTGTTGCTGCAATCATGAGACACGGCTGTCACATTACCAGTTAACGCAAGAGAATGATATCCACCACTTTCTATCTGAATGATACGGACACCTACAAGACTAGGAACTGGTTTTGGTTGCCAACCACCAACCTTATTGCCTCTTCCAAGCTCATAGTTAGAGTTTGCTGAGTAAACACCAAGAAAACACGATAATTAGCTTCACAAAAGTGGAGCAATTAGAAGTCAGTCAAAGTCAAAGATGACAATAACATCAAGAGCCAATTAGATAACCCCTTACTGAAGAGTAACAAGAATGCTACTCATTATAGAAGTACCAATGACTTTATGATCTCTAAAATAAACTAAATACCACCCCCTTATGACAATCTCCATTTGTCAAATCTGCAAATTGAAATTCATTTGCACAAGCTCATTGACTAATGAAGCAAATATCTGGGAGAACATTTGAAAACTATAACACCATTTCTTACAATAATTTAATAACACTTATTTGGCATTGGAATTATGTTGTTACAGTATATTAGGTCAATCCATGCTTTTTGTTGTTGTTGTTTTTTTTTTTGGGGGGGGGGGGGAGGGGTGGTGGTGGTTTATAAATAACTCTTTTATAACAAGTTTTCCACATGAGATGTGACAACCTTACCTCCCCAATTCCAAAGTTCCCCATCTTCTGTCAGTACCATTGTGAAAAACCCTCCACAAGAAACAGCAGCCGCAGGCACAGGTAATGCTTTTACTTTGGAGGGTATGCTTAGTCCACCACCCTCATTTGGGCCCCGATTAGGACCAAGTCCCAATCTACCATCCCCTTCATCTCGACCCCAAGTATAAAGTTCTCCTACATGCTACATCCAATGAGTAATACCCAGATATCTAATGACAAATCAAACACGTAAACATAAATCTTCATCCCGGAAACAACAATAAATGCTTAAAGCCAGAAAGGAGTAAGAAACCGAAAAAGCATGTCATCTGCAACATACTTCCACTACTAGTTTAAGTTATTCCTATCCTCTTGGTTAGAGTCCATTAATTTGTTGCACCCAGACAGTACCACTTTACTCCAATGAAAGATCCCAGTAACAAACCTGATTTCGTGATTGCAGCAGTATGTGTCCCACTAGTTGAAATATGATGTATTTTCCCACTCCATGAGCCTTCCACCAATCTAGGGAACAATTCTCTAGTATAAACAGAATGTCCAAGTGCACCAAAACCACCATAACCCCTGCAAGCTTCATGTTTAACGACAACCATGAAGTTATCCAACCAAAAGCATGAATCAATAGAGCAATATGGTCAATGAACATAAAAGATTTGCAGTGGACATGAAAACAATAATTATATCAAATGGATAGAAGAAGCGGACTGTGGTAAAATTGATGTGGGTTGGAGAGTTAAAATAGCAAATCGGTCTTTCAACACATGACAAGCAAATGTAATTGGGCCAGTTCTTCCTCAAACACCACCTTGAATTGCACATAGTCGAGACTAGAAACTATTACCCTTGATACAAACTTTACAAGCTATGGACGGAATCTGCTCATTGCAACCATATTGCTATTCTTCTTCCAAGAAGAAAAAAGCATAAATGTTTGTGCAGATAAAAAAACCAAAACAAGAGAACCCAACTATTGCAATCAACAAAATGTAATGCGACTCAACATGTGATGAAATGCAAGAAATGCCTAGTCTTTACTATTGTACTGACCAAGTATAGACCTGGCCGAGGGAGGTGAGCGCAACAGAATGCAATCCACCAAGCGCTACGAAGCGAACCGAATCCAAATGCGGGTTCAAAGTGGGCAGAAACAGAGAATTCTCATGTCCAAACCCAAGTCGACCGCCATCGCCTTTACCCCAAATCCAGAGCTTTTCATCCACCAACAGCGACGAGTGGAAAAGCCCACAAGAAATACCCACCTCTACAACACTGCCATGGGCATTGTTCTTTGTTTCTGAGCAATTGGGTATTTGAATTCGGCCTTGGGTTGGTGAAAGGGTGAAGGATGAGGCGGGAACGACGAGGTTGGCGACAGGGGTTGGGTAGAGACGAAGTTCTTCGATTCCTCCGCCGAGTTGGCCCGAGGCGCCTCTGCCCCATGAGAGGAGTTGGAGGGTTGTGGTGGGGACGTCGTCGTTTTGGGTGGCGGCGGCAGCTGGTTCGTAAAGGGTGGGGAGTTTGGAGGTGGTGGTGGAGAAGGGTGAGGATGTGAGGTGGCGATTGAGGTAAGTGAAAGAGCGGTGGCGAAGAGAGAGATAGGCACTCATGTTCACTGCTTTGCTTCGATCAGGAATCAGAAAAATGGAGAGAGGGGGAGTGAAGGAGGCTGCTTTTGATTTGGAGTTTTTTATTTTTATTTTATTTTAAGTTATTTATTTATTTATTTTAATTTGCAGGGTTTTAGAAAAAGGGTTTAACAACACTCATTTGGGTACTTATTATTGGAAAGAGAATAGCTTGTTGGTGAGTTGATTGAACTGTGAAATTTTCTCCCACTATACATGTTCTATGAAAAAAAAACAAATTCTCTATCATAAAAAAATATGTATATTTCTCTGGATTGTTTGTTTGTTTGTTTTTTTTAAAGCACAAATGATAGTAAACTATAAGGGAGATGATTTTTCATACGCTCAATCAAGATGTTATGGGTTTCAAACATGAAATTTTTAGCCTGCAAGTTAAGACTCTTTTATACTTGGCTAGGCCCTGTTGGCACTATTGGATTGTTTTTTATTGGGGAACCAACTAACAAAAGAAAAAGAGCATGCTCTGTAATTCATATTCATTCAACCTGAATGACAGACAGACATACAGTCTTTTAAGCCTACAAGCTTCTTCATATTTGGTTGGGCATGCATTCTAAGTCATGTATCTATTGCTCAGCGAAGGAGCATATTCTTGAATTGTGGTATCCTACACTTTCAACTCTTGAACATTCTCAGTATCGTGTGAGTTACATAGATAACTGCTCGTACACATTTCGTGGGCGAAAGGCAAACCAGAAAGGGAGAAGAAGCTATTTTGAGCATTGCCAATGCCATATCTGAGCAAGCTGCTTAGATCAAATAAAAGGTTGATTAGTAGAAAGTTGTAACTTGATAAAACACTGCTTGGGCACATTAAAAACTACAACGCATAAGGAGGAACTTATGGTAAGACCCAACTCATAATTGAGTCACTTCTTATAATAGTTCTTGAGGTGTCACAAAGCACTTTCCTCTTCTTAAAAGAAAAAAAAACAAAGAAGAAGAAAGTAAGTAGTGATATATCAGGAACACAGAAATATCCCCCAAATGGATACTGTTCCTTTATGTTGTGATATATCTGAACCAATCTTCAATAATTGATGTTCTTTTCTTCTATAAGAAATGTGATCCCAATTATCAAAATCAATTTAGTTCTGGTAAGGGAAAATTATTGGTGCAATGTTTGAACTTGAATGGTTAATCTCTACAAATTTTCAAGTGTCCCTTCATATAAGTAAAGAATATTAGAACCATCCTCCAATCGCGGGTTTTCGTTTCTTCTACAAAATGTTTGGAAAAGTCACACTACAAAATGTTTGGAAAAGTCACAATAATCAAATGATGTTGTATGTGGAAATGAAAGATTGGTGAGTGTTGAAATCAATCAGAAGGACAAAGAGAAAGTCATGTATGATGTTGAGTATGTAAGTGAGATTAAGACTGATGCTGATGCTGACCACAAAAATAAATTAAGTAGATTAATTGGTAGAAAGTTGTAACTTGATAAAACTTCTTAGGAGTTCTGGAAACACAGAATTATCTGTAGCAGATAATTTTCTTCCTTAAATTCCCCCAAATTGGTATAAAATGGGGTCATGGTGAAAACAACATGCTAAATGAAAATGGAAATGCAAACGGAAGAGCAGGACGACAGGGCGAAAGGAGGAAGCAGTAAGAGGGAGGTGTCAAAACCTTACATTCTTTGTATATTTGCTAACATCTGCTTTGCTGGGTTCCCTGTTGTCATTAAGGTCTCTTTAGACAAAGGCATGAGCTGTTATGTGCTTGTGGTTTATGGCCATGCTTTTGGAACGCTAGCAACTGCTCTTCTTGCACTTCTTTTTGAGAGGTCTATTAGTTTTCATTCTTCTTATAACTCATGGTCCTAAGATTCTAAAGTCCAAAGCTCTTTCTTTATTTGTTGCCTTGTTAGAAGTTTGCAACACAACTCTTCTAATTACTTCCATTTGATTTCATCCATAGCCTGCATAAAAATATGGCACCCCCTCCAATATGAACAGTATCCTCTGTCGTCTGATTAACCATAACCTATCTCGTGCAGGAAAAATGAGAGCAAAATCAGTGTTCCGATAATTCGAAATGTCTTCTTCTTGGGCCTGCTGGGGTGAGTAAATTGTTAACCTCTTAACAAGTCATCCCCAACTAATGTTGGACAATTATCAGACAAATGAAAATTGATATTAATTTTCTGCATCTTCCTGTGTAATTCAGAGGAGTGTTGGGAAGAACATTGAATTACATGGGACTGGAATACACTTCACCAGCTATTGCAGCTGCTATGAGCAACCTTATTCCATGTATTACCTTTATCATAGCAGTTGTGTGCAGGTATGAAATATATTTGGTCAATATGTCCAATCACCATTGCATTTGAGCATACCTTTGCACTGAAAATAAAAAGGAACTCACAGCATTATTGCATTCTGATTTAAGGATTTACACTATGATATGTACTCAGGATGGAAAAATTTGACATTACAAAGCTTGGTACCCAAGCCAAGATTGGGGGAACTCTTATCTCCTTTGCCGGTGCAGCACTGATGACGCTATACAAGGGAATTGCTGTGATTTCAATGCACACTCAAGCCTCCCATCAATCTGCTACTTCCAAATCATCCGTAGACAGAGACTGGATAAAGGGCTCCCTTTTTCTTCTTGTTTCATATATTTCCTCATCAGCATTCTACATCTTACAGGTGCTTCACACATATTCTACCACTACAACCAAAAACAAAGTGTCACAGGAACAACTTTCCGTTAGCATGGCAGTTACTTACAATACTCATACATTTGATTGATGCAGACAATAACAATCGAAATGTATCCTGCACCTATTACTCTTACATCGATAACGTGCTTATCGGGGACTCTACTCACGGCGATCATGGCAGCAATTCTAGATCATGAAGCATCCTCTTGGAAGCTGTCATGGGACAGTACACTTCTTGCTCCTTTGTACAGTGTAAGAATCTGAAGAGGTCTTCAACTGTCAAATGGTAAAGATTCTCTGCTCATGGAAGTTTGATGAGGTGAAATTTTTGCAGGGAGTTTTGATTTTTGGAATCACCATTTATGTGCAAACATTAGTTGTAAAAACAAGAGGCCCAGTTTTCATGACAGCATTTAGACCACTATCCACAATTGTTGCAGCTATAATGGGGCTATTCGTTTTAAGAGAAGCTATATACTTGGGAAGGTATGAAATTTTTATTTTTATTTTATTCACTTACTTGGAATTCTGGGTTGCTATCAATTTAAAATATATTTTATTATTTGTGAACATTTTCAGTATTTTAGGAGCTTCCTTGATTATTGTTGGTTTGTCTACAACTCTCTGGGGAGAGAACAAAGAGAAAGAGAAGAACCCATTGAAGGATGCTATATCTCAAGAAGTTTGTGAGATCCAATTAGAAAATTAAAAAACAGCAGATGATATGTACTATTCAAGTTGTAATCTATGGAATGCCTTAAGTTTTCAGATGGCAAGAATATGAAACATCTTATATATATTTTTTAAGAAGTTTATGTGAAAAATTAATTTCAAAGTTGATTCAAACTGGAGACAATCTTGAGGCAATCCCATATAATACTCATCCGTCCCCTTACCTCACGAAAGACAAAAAAATAAAAATAAAGTATGCGGCATGCTTTTCTTTTCTTTTTATTTTAAATTTTTTTTAAAAAGAGTAATTTAGCCTTATAAAAAAATTAATTAAAAAAATAATAAATATAAATAAATAAAAACCTTCTTTACCTTTCTCTTCTTCTGTTGAGAGTGGGGCCCACATTGCGAACTGCTTAAACTCCCTAGAAAGTACCAGGCATACATTTGCCGCGTTCTGCAACATATTTACTAGGGGTGGGCATAAAAACTGATAAACTGATCAAACCGACCGAACCAAACCAAACCAAACCGAAAAATAAGGTTTTTTTGACCAAACCGAAAAAGTCAACGCTGGACCTGAACCGAACCGTTGACTTTGGTTCAGGCTTCGGGTCTAAAATTTTTTGAACCGTTGGACCTGAACCGAACCGACCATTATTTAATTATATATGCATTTGACACATGGCGTTGTCTCATTGGCTTAAATAAGAACTTTGGGTGGGTCTGCTTGCACTATATCAGAACCTCTCTCAAATTTTAATTTATTATTTTTTCACTAACCCTCTCAGACTCACTCTGTATCTATCTCTCACTCACTCACGAAACCCTACACTATTTCTCTCCCGATCTGAGACTAACCCTACCTCATCGGCCGCCATCTCTATCGCGCGCCCTCTCTGTCTCTCTGTCTCTCTCTCAACTCGTCTCTATCGCGCTCGCTCTCTCTCTCTCTCTCTCTCTCTCTTAGTCACATCTTTAAGTCTCTTAGAGACGCGAGACTCATTCTCTTTCTCCAAACCTAACCAAACATCAATCCAATATCATTGGTTTTTGGAGCGAATCCTTGTAAATTTTGGAGGGCTCTGGTTCATTCTAAGGTAATTTGTATGTATTTAGTTTGGATTCTTAGTTGTTTTCATTTTCCCTAATTTAGTAGATTATTAGGGTTTCGAAATTTTGGTATTCTGTTGAAATTAATGCAATTTTTTCTTAATTTTGCAGTTGTTGTGCTTAGTCTCTGTGGGTTTGGATTAATAGGCAAAATTGAAGGTATAAATATTTCTGTCTCAATCTCTGTGTGTGGCTTAAAAGGAATGGGAGAATTAGAATTATATATTTTTAAATCATCAGCTCCATATGGCTTTACTTTAGATGTATGGATTTTTGGTATTTTCTTTCTTTATGTGAATATGATCTGACCTTCAATTTTAATCTTCCTGTGTTCTGTTTGTTCTGCAGATTGTTGCGTTGCAGCTTTCTGGTAAGCACTCTTATACTATGACATTTTCATGTCAATGATTTCATTGTATACTCTGTTCAATTTTTCTGTACTCAGTGTTGTGAATTATCTAATTTGTTCTTTGTAACATGATCACAGTGGTCCGAATTGCCCCGAATTGTGTCTTTGCACTGAGGTATCGTATTAATATAATTGATTTCGATTATGAATAAAATTTATGAATAAATTGGCAATATGGTTTTCATCAATTTGAAAGATGAAATTCAGGCTTAGCTTTGCCCTTCTGCACTCTATTACTACATTTTCCTAGACGTAGACATACATGGAATTTAGTTTTGTTTATGTTTGGATGCTTTCTTCATTGTTTTCAGATTTAATTTCTGATTTTTTTATCTGTGTATTTTAGGTTCGATTGGTAGCCTTGAATCTGTTTCAATTTATTTAATTGAGTTGTCTTGAATCTGTATTTTTGGCATGAATCTACTTAACTTGTTGTTGATTAAATGCATTCATTCTTTTATTTGTTTTCTCCCTTTTTTCCTTATGTAGCATGTTTGTGTTAGTATCTTATTGATGAATGAATGCTAATATTTGGGTTAATTAGTTTTTTTTATTGAATAATTATTTATTGATTGAATGACTGGTCTATATTTGTTTTTCAAAGGTTTAGATTCTGTCATTTTGTGCAGAACTAATCATTTCCTGCTCTGATATTCTATAGTTGTGATATTTGATCAGGATGCAGGTTTGACACTTTGTCGAATTGGAACAATGATGATGGAGAAGCCATGGGAGCTGCAAAACATGTTTTGTTTGCAGCTCCCTTAACTGATACAAGTGAATATATTTGGTGCTTTACTTTTTTTTTTTTTTTTTTGGTCATGGGTTGTAAAATTTAATTTCGTAGTTTTATGATGATTGTGAAATTTAATTTGATAGTTTAGATACTTTAAAAAAAAAAAACAGGTTATAGTTGAATTTACATAATTTGGGCAAGGAAAACCTTTAATTGATGGGCTGCTTGAAAAACTGATATTGTTAAAAAAAAAAAAACAATATTGGGCTTTTGAAAAATTCAACAATATTGGGCTTTTAGAAAGAAAAAAAAAAATTGATTTTGGGCTCAACCCAGAACCGACCAAAAAACCAGAACCGAACCTTGTATGTTCGGGTTGGCCCAACTTCGGGTTTCATTTTTGACCCGATCCAACCCGAGAACCGCAGTCTTGGTCGGTTTGGCCCACGGGTCAGTCAAAATTTGACCCGACCCAAACCGTGCCCAGGCCTATTCACTGTAAAAACAAACTGTTTGTTTGGGGGGTTAACCGGGAGACGCAAAGAGAGACACTTTTGTCTTCAACTCTCTCTCTCTCTTTCTCTCAGAAACCCTAGGCTTCACCTCACAGGTATTTATACTATTTTTTTTTTTCAAATTTTGTTGTAAATGAAACCAACTGTTCCCTTCACTTCGTATGCTGCTTTCCCAATTGGGTTTCTTTAATTTCGTTGAATATTGAGAAGATATATAGTTTATGCATTTTGTTGGTGTAATTAAAGTTCAAAACTTTACACAAGAAGATAGATTATGGCAGAGAATGACGGTGACAGTTGCAGTGTTGAAGACGAAGAACACACCAATAACAACAACAATGGTTGTGATAAGGAAGAGGAAGAACTCTCAGTTCCCAGAGGTGGGCCCATCTTCGTTCCCAATCTGGTGGGCTCCCTCACCAGTGTCCCTTTGTTCCAGTCTTCTATTGTTCAAGAACTTCAGGTACTCTTGGTTGATGAGTTCTTGATAGTTCTGTTATTGCTTTGCTAATTTTTGATTGATTCATAAGTTTAAAGTTGTGCCGGGCTTATTTTGCAGGATTTAGAATTTGAAGTATCTTCAAGTTCATCCCAAGTCTTAGACGAAGATATTTCGTAAGCATTTTTACTTTCCTTTGTCTTGGGTTTTGCATCTTGAATTTTAGCTGGTAGGTTTTGGTTCACAGTGGTATTGTTTGTTGTGCAGGGTGGATGAGCTCAAAATCTTGACTGAGGAAGAGTTGGTGGATATGGCTATCAAGGAAGCATTTAAGGTACACTCATACTTATACATAGGGTTTTTTTGTGATTTGAAGAAGCTCTGATAAATAATACAGCTGTGCTTGTGCTAACAAGTTACGGCTTTATCATGGGTTTGATTGTAGGACAATGAAGATTCCCCCAATCTTTCGCCTATTCCAGAAGAGCCTTCCGATGAAGGGTGAGTCATATTTATACATAAGCGAACAAATTTAACTGAATCTTTCATATGTCTTATTATAGTCTTCTTTTCTACTTTGACGAGTATTCTCTATCTGCTATGTATTTCCAAATTGTTTTTTATCCATTATTTGATTTTTATACGCCTAATTCAGTAGATCAAAGGATCACGAGGCATCAAATGACGAAGCCTGTAAAAAGAAATCAAGGAAGAGAAAACGAACGAAGGCAAAGAATCATGATCTAGAGGTGAGATATTGCCTTCTCCGTGTCTGCTAATGTATTTATCTGAATTGTTGGTACTTGGTATAGTACCTCGTTATATTAAGTCTGTATCTTCCTTCATTTTGAAAGCCTAGGCATCACACTGTTGAAAATTGGGTGGGTGCAAGAAATAGTAAAATTTGAATGAGAAGACCTATCTAGTTTAAAGGCTAATGTACCACCTAAGGGAATTTTTTAAGAGAATGAGGGTAAACTGAGAAAGTTAGCAAATTTTTCAAGGACCCCAGGTGCGCTGAGCAGAGACTTTTTGAAGCTCCCAAAAAGTTTCCCAACTGCATGCCTAGTAAGGGTCCTGCAATCTAGGATTCTTGTCGTTGCATTACATTTTTCATTGTCCTTGCTTATGTTCAAGTCATATCTTTGTTATCATGTTCACAACTTAATTGCTGCCACATTCCAGGAAACTTATATTGCAAAGGTGGAGCATGTTAGAAGAATCAAAGAGAAGCAAGATGAAGACAAAGCTGCTGTGACACTGCATTCGTTCAAGTTAGTAGAATGACTATGTAACTCACTCAATGAATTTTCTCACATCTTCAACTTATTGTTTTTCTTATGGTGATTCAGCCCTAGTTCGAAGGTCAATGATTGTGCCATTACATCCTCAAGGACAATTGATAGGATGAAACCCCTCAGATCTGCAAGTTCAGCAGTGAAGGTTTGCTTAAGAGTTGCCTATTGTGAATGTTTTCATGCAGTCATGTTCAATTTGCTGGCTCTGACTTCTCAGATGGTTGATAATATCTATGCTTTTTTTCCCCCTCTTATGCAAACAGGTAAAGTCATCCAACATTCAGGGCTACGTACCTGTGCACTATCCAGAAGTTGCTCTTTCCATTGAGGTTTACCATAATGCGCGAAAATGGGTGAAGGTATAGCATCTTCTTGCTTATGTCAAATAGAGTAGCTTTTGGTTTTGGTGTTTGTTTGCCAATTATATGGTTCCTACTAGTCAAGGTATCATGCTAGCATTTTTCGTGGGCTTCTGATTTGTAGGGTTAAAATATCTGATATGTCTCTATAATTGAGATGTGTGCAAGTGCAATTCTTCATTTTTAAAAAGCACACGCTTCATAGGATACAAACATTGACCACAAGCTCCAGAAACAAAGATATCCATGCTCGAACCTAGCTGGCTGAGGATGCTTTCATTCCTGAGTGGGAGCTTCTCTGTGGATTGGGATATTAATCTTTGTACAAATATGAAAGAAAGTCATGGTATGTGTAACTCTATACTGGGAAGTTCTCAGAGTTAAGCCTAAAGAACAACTGGATGTGTCTCTCCATTTTAATCTGGAGTTGGTTTGAGTTAGCTAGGTTCTTACAGGTAGGGTTTTAGGTCCCTTGTGGCTGAGTCACCTCCAATAAATTGGTAGTCCATTGCGAGTGGAGCAAGACCAAAAATTTCATCCAATAGACTTGTGATTTATATTTTCTTCATCAGACTTGTGTTCTCTGAGAATGTTCATCTTCTTCTTTAGTATTGTTTAGGGAAAAGATAGACCAGAAAAAAGTAGTTAGGTTTCCTTCCTTCTGTTACAGGATTTCTTTGCCTCTATGAGTCTGGGAAAAGATGAATTAAAAGCAATTTCAAGTCATTCATGTCTTATTTATGTAGCACTCTTTTTCATTACTCACATAATTCTTTCCTCAAGTTCCTGCCGTTATTGACGAAGTAAGATTGTTTGCAGAACCAAGAGTTCTTGGTCCTTGGACAACAAACCTTGACCGAACTGAGGGATAAGATCTACTGCTTAGCGGACCATGTGATGCAAAAGGCTAAGCAGCATGACCCTTCAGGATATTTCCTTATAGAAGTAAGAAATCTATCCATTTATTGTTTATTTTCATGATGAGGACGGAATTTGCACTGAAATCTAGCATATTGCTGATCCTATGTAGGATACATTGTGCAACGATTTGAGGGATCCCTCAGCAGTAGATTATAGTGAACCTATATTTGATTGGCTTAGAAATTCTAAAGACGAAGCTCTTAAAAAATGGGAATGGATTGCAGCTGGAGGATTGCAAACGAAGCAAAAAGCAGTTGTAGGTGATGTTACGGGCTCACAGTTGCCTCATTTCAGAGCCGTTGACATGCACAAGACGCAGTTTTGTGACTTGAAATTTCGACTTGGTGCTGGATATCTATATTGTCACCAGGTACAGATCTCTATTGCCATCTTTTCATGCCTTTCTGTAAGGGAAACATTATTTTGTGCTTTACAACGTATTTTTCTGTATGTGAGAATCTTGATAAACTTTTTATGCATCTCTGTTGACGGTTGTTGATGTCGATTTGGGGAAATGATTTGAAACAGGGAGACTGCAGACATACAATTGTAATTAGAGACATGAGATTGATTCATCCACAGGATGTACAAAACAGGGCAGCCTATCCGATACTCTTATTTCAACTGAAGCCACATATACGAAAATGTTATGTTTGTAAAATATTTAGAGCAACACAGGTGACTATAGATGACAAGTGGGCTCAGGAGAACCCCTGCTACTTCTGTGACAACTGCTATTACCTTCTTCACTACAAGGATGGTTGTTTGCTGTATGATGACTTTTCTGTACATGAGTATCGACATGATTAATCATTTTGTACGTAGAGAGTTTAGTTTCACCCATAACTGGAAGTGGTACAAACATATCTGAGTCATACCACCATTATGGAGTCAATACCTTCGCTTTGTATATGTTCGCTTTAACTACTTGAGTTACAAGTCTCTTGCGACTTGGAGTTTGCATATCATTCATCATACCACATCTAACTAGAGGGGCCTACGCTCCATGAAAAATTCTATGTCCATATAATACATATTTGAAGTTTTCTAGTTTAGGTTATAATGTAAGTATCTGTGCAAGATCTTTCTAATTAATTCATTCATTTATGCCCGTATTTTTACATCACTTGATTTGCAAGATCTTTCATTAAGCAACTTTTTGATTAACCATGCGATGCTTCACCAGACAATTGGAAATTAAAGCCTCCCTTGGATGATTCAATTCAAATTAAGTAAAAATATAAAGGTTTTATTGCCATTACCATTTTATTTCAAAGCTGCTAAAACTAGGACTAGAAATGAGAATGAAAACCCATCTCCTTTTGGAAATGTATATGGGTTTTTGTTTCTTTGATCAAAGAAATGTATATGGGTTTTAAAACCCATGAAAACGGAAAACCCACCCTTCTCATGTTCATGTGGATTTTCCCCTGTAGGATACATTGTGCTCTAACCAAACATGAGAAGAATCTCGTACTCATTTCCAAGCTTGTTTCCGTGCAGGGGAAAAAACGAAATCACCCGGTGCATGTATTAGATTATATTACAGGATATGAAGAAGTTGGGAAATCTTAATCGACTACAGATTCACTGGGCAAGAAGAGTTTCCAGTCTTACAAAAGATGACAATTCTAACATGATTCACAACTCACATCACCTTCAACATGTATTGGATTACTTTTCAACAAGATATCGACTGCTAACTTCTAGCCTCAACTATTGAAGAAAAAAATTGAAGGGAAGATGATAGAAGAAAGACGAGGAGTGGGGAAAAAGAAGTAAAAATCTCAAAATGATACAAACATACATTTAGAACATTATACCCACTCCTTTGGGTTGATGCAAGCATCTAACAGTTTCCATTCTTCACTTCCCTCTTCTGGTTTCTGCACAGCAAACAATAAGATTGCTCTCAATTATGAGTTCAAAACTTCAAGGCGCTCCATTTTTCAGTAGTACCAGAAATAAAGTATCGTACAGAGAAAACCAGTAAGCTTACATGGTCATATTCCCACCGAGCAGTCAGTGGAAGAGAGACAAGAATACTCTCAATTCGACCTCCCGTCTTTAGTCCAAAAGTTGTTCCACGATCATAAACCTTTTGTTTAAAAGAAAACGGAAATTAGGCCTCATTTGCATATTAATTGCTGATATGAATTTCACTAACATCTTCAGGGCTCTTCATACCAAATTGAATTCAACATAGCGCCCTCTTCGCAATTGCTGCCATGCCTTTTGCTGATCTGTAAATGGTAGATCCTTCCTTTTCTCTATAATTGGTATGTAAGCAGGGACCACAGAATTTGCACATTCTTCAACTCAACGGAAGTGCATGCAGGAAGTGGATGCAGTCACTCAACTAGTAGGAAATAATTAATGGAAAATACAACCGAAAAAAAAGAAAAGAAAAAAGAATCTATATTTCCAAGCAATACCAGTGGCAAAGGAAAGAAGCATCTCCTGATCATAGTCATTTAGATCATCAAAAAATATTCCTCCAAGCCCTCGCCTCTCATCTCGATGCTGCATACAGAAATGATATATGTACCATCAACACCATATTACAAATTTATAACACATAACAATTAAAAGGGTTTAGTAAGAAATATACCTTAATATAGAAATAATCATCACACCATTTCTTGAACCGAGGATAGAAGGTAGGATCAAATTTGTCGCAAGCACTTTTCTGGACCTACAGAAGAAGGCCAACACCACTATACAGTTAGTTAAAGCCACCGAATTTTTCAAAAGAAGTGGGACTTTAATCACAAAACACCATAAGGGATGTTGTCTGTTTTGTTTTACATACTTGATGAAAATGCTTAACATCCTCCTCAAAAATATAAGCAGGTGTCAAGTCAGTTCCGCCACCGAACCACCATTGCCTAGGTGCTCCAGGAACATCTGCATAAATGTGACGAATCAGGGTCCAAAGAGCTTTCTTATTCATAAATTATTTATACACGAGTGATATAAGGAAATGCAAACTTTCAAGCATGGGACAAGGGAAAAAGAAACTTATTAGTGATATGATATCTGCCTCATCTTCTCTACCACATCACTGACTGAACACTTTCCAGAAACTGACGAGAAGAAATATCTTATCCCTATAGTCAATCTTATTATTGTTTCTACTATCACAACTGCTAGTATTATTATCAGCATTGCAACTATCATTATTACTGATTGTTAATCAACCCATAAAGGGAAGTAATCAGAATCTCAACATATCATTTCTAGCATGTGAGCATAATCTAGTGCCCGTCAAATTATGTTTTCTGGGTTTAACAGTTTTCATCATAATAACACGTACACATTTATATCCAAATTTAACCTTTACCTTTCCCAATCTTTGATATCCTTGGTTTTGCATTATTCAACACAAGCATGACATAAAATGCTGAACTCATTTAGAGATCATCTACTTCATTAGTAATACCACCAAAGCTGGGTTCATGCCTGCCTACCTACCTACCTACAAACGCAACCTAACTAAGCAATGTGCAATCCACATTAAAGATATGAGAAATGATCACATTCATACCTTGCGGAGCATCCGTTTCGAAATACCGATAATTGAAATGCAAAGTAGGTGCAAAAGGGTTCTTTGGATGCAAAACCTGAAAACAATCACAACCAAACCGCAGGCCCATATATTATACAAACAAAATAAAAACCCAACATTTTCTTCTTTCTTTTTTCACAAAACGAGCAGAACTCACGAAATTACCGAGCTAATTCCGGAGGCGAAGAAAGGAACCGGGCCCGGCTTGTGATCAGCTGCGGCGGCACCCTTGGCAGCTCGGTATGCCTCGGGAGGCATAACGCCGTAGACAACAGAGACATTGACACCGGCCTTCTCCCAAACGGCGCCGTCTTGGAGGACCCTGCTGATGCCTCCACCGCCACCGGGCCTCGACCACACGTCCTCTTTAAAGGTGGCACCGCCGTCCGCGGCCTCAATGGCGGCGCAGACGGTGTCTTGGGCTTCTCTTATCATCTTCTCGAAGCGGGCCCGCACGGAGGACGACGAGGAGTTGGCGCGGAGGAAGGTGTCGGGCCGCTGGGCCTCCGGGGTTTCTTTCTCGATGACGGCGCATCGGACGGTGGAGGAGGGAACTGAGTGGAGGGAATGGTGACGTGGGTTGATTGCGAAGGAGTGTCTTTTGGGGAAGAAAGAAGGGAACTTTGGTTTTGGGGAGGGAGATGGAGAGAGGAGAGTGAAGGAAGATGAAGCTGAGAGAGTGGCTGGTGGTGGCATTGTGGGTTTTGTGAGGAAAAAAAATTTCAAGTACAAATCAAAGGCTGTGTCTTTCTCACAGAGGAATTGAGAGAGGGGAATATGAATTTGGGATAAGGTGCTCAGTCAAACCAAACCCAGATACACAGATTGTTCAAGCCCACTGTATTATCATCAAATTTTACTGTGGGGGCCTGGTCTTTTACTGTTGGTCAATTTTTAAGGTCAATTTTGGCACCAAAGTTGAGCCCTGCATTCCATACTTGCATAACATTACTTCACCCGGATCTTTTTCCTTTTTTTGACATAAAAACGAGTGTCCAAGTCCAAATGATAAACCAAAGAAGACCAACTACAATTCTTGTACAAAAAGCATGTTTTTTTTTTTTTTTTGTTCTTTATGTTATTATGAGTTCTTGACAGGACCGATCCAAATTCCGCTTTGGAATCCGAGTCAGACCCTGTGCGTGTCCGACATTTGGCAAATGTCGGGCACAAAAGACCTATTTGCCCTTCTATACAAAACACGATAAAATAACAAGGTTGACTTCTACCGAAAAACCGGCAGAGTTTCCCTTGTAACTGGCTCAATACCAAAACATTCACACATGCCAAACAAGTATACATATATACAACCAACTGCCAGCATATGTATATATACATTCCAAGAGATCAAACTCAATCTAGGGCAAAACATCAGAGCGACTGCTAAGAATTTACAAAAGAGTGAATCGTTGTACAAAATACAAATCCTACATCAAAGAAAGGCACGGAAGATGGGAAGTGGCCCGGTGATGGATTCATGTGCACGTCTACTGCCTGGGGGCGCAAAACAACAAGAAGGGTGAGTGGACCCAAAACAAAGCTTCGAAAATAATATATGAACATACTAACCCCACTGTAAAAACAGTTATACAAACTAACTTATTTTCTTTATTTCTGAAATCAATGCATGTATATAACTATACATTTGAAAACAGTTTAAACTATCACCTTGGTGTACCCTTATTTCCGTCAATTCCTTATATCCGTCAATTCCTTGCATCACCATGGGTGACACATACTCGCAGGTCTCAGTGACACGAAGTCAGTCTGAGCCGCAACTCGCAGGATTCAGGGGACCGTAGTCCACCTTTATCCGCATTACTCGCTCCACACGAGTTCGAGTACCAAGGAACTCGTGGGGCAACTGTCAAGCATGCTGACTAAACGAAGGCAACCACTATAAATCGAAGGCAACATTTAATAACTGGGTACAAGGTGATTTAAGAAAATATAAAGTTTCTGAAGGAAATCTGTTGAATAATTAACTTTCTGTAACCTTTAAAATTTTGCTGCCATTTATCTGATAATGAACAAGAATATCTGTTTCTATAGTCTTTAACAGAAATGTCACTCGGCAGCATGCAACATAAAATATTTAACAGAATAAAACAGCTAATAACTGAAATTGAACTGCTTAAATTCCTTTATGAAAACAAAGAGTCCACTCACTGATAGTCCAAACTCGCTGGACCTCTTGAAGGTCCCTCCTGCGGGTCAACTGGTGCCCGGGTGCCTGATTCAATGACCATAATATTCTATTAATACAATATAGTATTAAATTAAAAACCCTATCCCCGCTCCTAAAAGTACGTGCGTCAATTTAAAGTGATCCCTATGCCCATAACAGCTTTCCTTCCACGTGGGATCGTTTAGCGGTATCTTGGGACTCAAAAGCGCTAAAGTCCAAAAAGTCAATCTGGAACCCCACGGGTACAATATGATCCGGATGCCGCTAGAAGGTCTAATATATTTAGGACACATGTCCCGAGGGTATTGGTGTCAATCGGACGGTCGGATTAATCACGACCGTGTAATCGCATAGTTTCTAAACCCTAGCCCTAGGGTTCGCGATTTCGGAGTATCCGGGACTCCGATTCGCAATCCGTCGACTCCTACACGATCCTGAAATCATGTAGACCGACATATCCAAAATTCAGTGTGATCCAACAATTTGACGACACTGCACCCAAGGATCGCGCGATATGAAAAATCCGTTCGGGGCTCAAACGAACTCCGAATCGAGATCCGCGAAATCCTACGCGCTCGTGACGACACAAGGGTCACAAAACTGTACAAAATTACTTCACCACCCTCGCCCACGCGCCCCAGCACGCGCGGGAAGATTTGGGTGTCTTAAGCAATTTCGGGTGGTCGAAAAATCGCGGAACTAGGACTCAAAACTCCTATCCTAGGTAAAACACCCCATTTGGAGTCACTTTTATTCTTGGACCTACCCCAAAAACTGATCGGAAGTGGCCGAACACGGAGGCCGAAAGTCGGCCGAATTTCAATTCAAAAATCGAGTGATCTACGGCTGAAATCGATCAAAACCTATCCAACCATCAGCTAGAGCATGAAAAATAGGTGAGAATCCATACCTTACTCGAACGATTTGGTTGAGAATTGAGAGAGAACGAAGGAGATGAAGTTTTGCCTAAAACCGGCGGTTCTCCTCCAGTTTCCGGCGAGCTCCAGCCGGTGCAGGGGTGGAGGCAGGTCGTGGCGTGACGGCGGCGGCGAGACGAAGCTGCTGGTACCAACGCCGGAGATCGGCGTGCCCTGTGGTGGCTGGTGTGGTGACGGGAAGGGAGGAGGCGACGGACGTCGCGCGCGGGAGAGAGAGAGAGAGGAGAGAGAAACTGATGGGGAAGAGAGAGAGAGAAAAGATTTTATAAAATCTGATTTTCCAATTTACCATTTTGCCCCTCGTGATATTGTAATCGTATTTTCTTCGTTAAACTCCAATTCGAGCTTACTTCGTGTCTATGAACTCGTGTCATCGTGCTCTACGCAACGGTGTATGTGAAATTGTCATATTCCTTTTTGGTCAAAAAGTCAACGTTGAGTTCATAAGTGAGTCAAAGGGCAAAATTGTCTTTCCGCATAATAAATTACTAATTACATGTGAATTTTAGGTTTGGGTCTTTACAGTTCTCATATGTGAGAAAATTTTACCAATATCAGGATAGCATTATGGCACTATTTCGAGCCAATCGCCTATTGTTATGTGTTTTAACTTTTCGACATAACAATACACATAGCTGGTCTTGAATTTTTCAGGACCTAAGGCAAATGTAAAAAAGTAGACCCTTAAGCTATATATAATTTTTTTTTCTCTTGAAGTGCTAGACTCACTCTCAGTTTTCAATCAAGATTTAACTTATTTGAATTTAACTAAAAATTTAACATTCAAGTCAAATAAATTATATAAACTGAAATTTCAATATATAAAAATCTAAAATAAGAGGATACGCTTGAGACATTCAAATATAATGCATAAACAAGATAAATACTTGTAACAATTCAATCATTTCTTTTTCTTTTTTGACTTCAAGATTGTTGTTTTTAGGAATCATTGCTACTTGAAATTAGAAACATTACAAAGAAATCCAATGAAATTTTAATACTTCAAATAATAAACAAAGAACAACATAACTTGGAATTTGAGAAATCAAATCCCCCTCCACAACAAGAAGCTTAAAATTTTCAAATTTACAATCAATTAGAGCTTAAAAGAGTTAGAACACCCATTTTGCTTCTTGTTTTTTTTCAAAATTTATTTAAAATATTAAAAAAATATATAATTAATATAATATAACTCTTTATTAAAAATAAATAATAAAATTTGGCCATCGTCGCATTGATTGCCCCTACCGACACTGACAATACATGATAGGCTTGAAATGACTTAGCATCGCTGTGTAAGTTTTCTCCTGACGTAGCGTATGTTGCTCAATTTTGTAACCCAAATAAATTTTGCCAATCACTTTAATTAATCAGTAAATACAGCGCTTCTTTACTGAACGTATTTATTTTCTGCCGGGAAAGAAATAACAAAAAGCACAGTTTTTTATATGCTTGAATAACTCCGGACTATAAAATCGGTATCATCGTCTTCATCATCACATCGCTCTGTATCTTTCTCTGTAAATTCATTCCAATTCGATAGAAATGGAAATATCAGCGGAGCCCATCAGAGTTCAAAGCTTAGCCCAAGCCGGCCTCAACCAAGTCCCGCCACAATACATTCAACCTCCCCAGCACCGACCCAATCGACCTTCTTCTTCAACCAACATTCCGCTCATCAACCTTTTCGGCCTCGACCCGACCCGACGTGATTCAGTTCGGGCCTCAATTGGGCAAGCCTGCCGGGACTGGGGCGCCTTCCACGTCACCAACCACGGCGTTCCTGCCAGCATAGTCGACGCCATCAAGCGCGCGGGCCTCACCTTCTTCAACGACAGCTCAGTCGAAGACAAACTCAAGTATGCGTGCGATCCGAGCTCGTCGGCGTCGGAGGGCTACGGCAGCCGGATGCTGGAGAAGGACGACACCGTTTTGGACTGGAGGGACTACTTCGATCACCACACCCTCCCCCTCCGGCGCCGGAACCCCACGCGATGGCCCCATTTCCCCGCAGATTACCGCCAGGTGGTTTCCGAGTACAGCGATCAAATTGCTTCGCTGGCGCGAGAGCTGCTGGGGCTGGCGTCCGAGAGCCTGGGGCTTGAAACGCGGCGTTTAGAGGAGGCGGTTGGGGAGTTTTGGCAGAACATTACGATCAGCTATTACCCACCGTGTCCTCAGCCTGAGCTGACTTTGGGCCTGCAGGCCCATTCGGATTTTGGTGCGATTACGCTGTTGGTCCAGGACGAGGTGGGTGGGCTTGAGGTGCTTAAAGACGGAGAGTGGGTTCCTGTGAAGCCTTTGGGTGGTGATGCCATTGTTGTTCTTCTAGCTGACCAAACCGAGGTACCTCATCATCTATCAAACATCAAACACACACCTTCGTATTCTTCTTTTAGCGGACCAAACTATGAAAAATTTGCAGTTTTCATTTTTAGAAAGAAATGAGCTAAATTGGTGAGAAAGAAAGGAGGGCAGTAGAAATTAGAATGCAGTGAGTTTAACTTATCTTGAACAGTGTCAAATTGCTATGATCAACTTTCTTTGTTATGACTTTGTATTAGTCTATTAAAAGATTCGAAGGATTTTCTGAAATAAAATAGGCATGGAGAAGTGTCTTGTACTGTGCCTTCTTTAATTTTATTATTAATAAGAGAAGCTGAGTCGTTGTCAGTTGATGCTTATGCCTTCTTAAATATATTCAGTCCATTACCATGATGCTTTGGAATTATAGTTTGCCGAATCACATTTTCTCCAGATAAAAATATGCTTGAATCCCAGGAAACTCTCAGTGGATGAATCGTGATGAGTGTATTTCATGGTATTCTTTTAGCTTTTAGGCTTCTCGATGATATTGAATTGAATCAAGTGGTACTGGTAGCAATATGTTCTATTATGTCTAGAGACATCAACGTTTTTGTCTGGGTAGTTGTGCTTATCTGTCGGTCTTGGCCAGGCTTCTGATCGTTTTTGTTTTATATTTGCTTGACGTATTGATTTTCAGCCTGTTATTATAGTATTCGTTTGAGGGGACCTGAGGACAAGCTGACCAAGTAACCTTATTTTTGTTTTCTTTGGTTTGGTTTTTGTTCATTCTTGGTCAATTAGGACAAATGGTTTGAGAATAAACATAGGTTAATATGGCTCTACGTTGACTGTATGTGTAGCCAACCAAGTTAAGACCTACTGCTTGGTATATGTGCTCTTAGTTGCTGTTGGTCATGACATACTAAAAATTTCACATGTTGCAAAATCTGTCAGTCTATAAGGAGTCACACTGTATATCATAGGCCTGCTTTTACACTTCGTGCAAGGGTTAAGCCATAATTTTTTTAAGCACTTTATTTTGTCTTCAATGAAGCTGCTAATTGTTTGATGTCATTGACAACCACTATTTCTAGACATTGGCATGACATCAACCCTCAGTTGTACTTATTTTTCTATGTTTTTTCATTGTTCTTATATGATTTGGTTAGGGATATTAAGTTTGGGTCCCATGGAACACATTGAGGCTTGGTCATTGTCCTTTCTGATTTGTCGTAATAATTGGATTTAATTTAGATCACAAATAACTGTGACATGTAGAGGAACCTCTAATTAATCCAACCACTACGAAACTGACTTTCACTGTTGGGGCCTTGGATCAATACTCAAAGGTACTGATTTAAGTGGTTCAGTTTTGGATTGTACCTAGTGGACTTGAGCTGAGACGATCTGAAACTAAAAAATGCAGTGCTTGAGGCTTATACCTATCAATGTCTTCTCTCTAAGCTGATAATCGGATCGCCAACATGTGCTTTACAGGATTCTTGTCATTCTTTGGATCCAAGTGCGTTTTCTTTCATAGGATTTGTTTTGTAGAATGAAATTAATTGAACAAGTGGAGCAATCATGTGAATTATGTTTATTCTCTAACAGTGGATTATCTTGCCTGCAGATAATGACCAATGGGAAGTACAGGAGTGCTCAACATAGGGCTTTAACCAATTCCAATCAGGCACGGCTCTCAGTTGCTACATTTCATGATCCAGCCAAGACGGTGAAAGTATCCCCTGCTTCTGAGCTTACCAGTGCGTTAACTCCTCCCCTCTACCGGGAAATTGTTTATGGAGATTATGTGTCATCATGGTACACAAAGGGCCCAGAAGGAAAACGGAACATCGATGCCCTCCTGCTTGAACCTTGATCGTTGGTTGGAAAACCCTCATTTCCCCAACTTGCCAACGCCTTGCATTCTAGAATGGAAGCAGAGCAACTGTCATCAGTATTTTAGCTTGGGACTTTGGTTTGGGAGGATTGCATAGTCTTTCTTATCCATACCACACCTTTAACAATACATAATTCTGTTCAACATGTACATGAATTGGTTAGTTGATTGCAAATGTGAATTCAAGTGCACCATCTTGCTTTAGCTGCAAGGGTTGTTTTTAGCTTTCCATGGGATTAGTTCTAAATAGATATTGTGAATTATGTTTGGAATGCCATTAAAATAAAAAATTGAAAACGTCAAAATGATAATGGAAGCAAAGAAATACAACCATAATTTAATCAACCCATGATACGACTAAACTGTCCCAAACCATATTTGAAAGAATTTAACAAAATATTTGAAAGAATTTGACAGAAGTAAAGAAAATAATCTATGAGAAAAAATTCCAAATCATCAAAGAACAGAATCTATATATATAAAGCAAAAGACAGAGAATGGTGAAACATTCAAAATACCAAAAATGCTCTTGGTTAATTCAAATAATAAGAATTAAAATTATTAATTAAATTAGAATAATATGGTAAATTCACATTTTTTCATATTTAAAAAAATAAAAATAAAAGTAAAATTAAATAATAAATTCTATTTTTATGGAACATAACTATCCATATTTTTTTTTTTTAAATTAAAAAAAAAAAAATCATGCATGTGCCAAGTAGCTAGTTATGCATAAAGCATCTTCAATTAGAAATAATAATCATTAGCATATGAGTTATAAATTTATTTATGGCCCCCCATTTTGCCGTCCGAGAACCAAAACAAAAAAAACCCCACCATTTGAAATGAATATTATTTTCTTTTGAACACGGTCCCAAAAACATCTGACTCCCCCAACCCTCTTCCTTGTTCTCTTCCTATTATCCGTATGTGTCTTTGACAGAGAGAGCACGCCTCCATTGGAGCCTTTTAAAGCTCTGATTCGTCAAAACAAACACTCAAATCCAATTCAATCCAATCACCACCAAAAACCCAGATGAAGCGGTACAGGAATGGCGAAGTCTGGGACTTTGAGAACCAAATGCCGGTGGCCGCCGGCGCCGGAGACGTCATCTTGGGTTTAGACGGCGGCACCACCTCCACCGTCTGCATTTGCATGCCGATTTTGCCCTTCTCCGATCCTCTCCCCGACCCAGTTCCCGTTCTTGCTCGAGCAGTCGCCGGTTGCACCAACCACAACAGCGTTGGCGGTAATTGTTCTTCTGTTCATGGTTCGTCAGTTGATCGCAACTGTTTCGATTTTTGTATCTGATCTAATTGAATAACTTGTTGATAAACCTTAGAGGCTGCTGCAAGGGATACATTGGAGCAGGTGATGGCTGAAGCGCTGGCTAAGTCCGGTTCGAACCGGTCGGCGGTTCGAGCTGTTTGTTTGGCGGTTTCTGGTGTCAACCATCCCACTGATCAGCAGAGGATATTAGATTGGCTTAGGTATTATTTTCAAGTCTCTATGATCGCACATTGTTCCTGTATGTGTTTTTTTTAAATATTTATTTTACTTTTAAAGTTATTTACTTGTTGGGTGCTTATTTTTTATTGCTTTCATCAGACCCTTGTTGGTTTTGGCACATATCAATCTCAGATTAATGTTTAGTACTAAAAGCTTTAATCTTGTCTTGATATGAACAGGGATGTATTCCCCAGCAATGCAAGGTTGTATGTTCAGAATGATGCTGTGGCAGCTCTAGCTTGTGGGACTTTGGGAAAACTTCATGGGTGTGTTCTAATTGCTGGCACGGGGACCATTGCATATGGGTTCACAGAAGACGGTAGAGAAGCTCGGGCAGCTGGCGCAGGACCTACCTTAGGTGATTGGGGAAGGTATAGCCTTGTTGTTCGGATCTTGATTTTCCTATTTCTAGCTCTGTCCCCGAGATGCTCCTACTTTAATGAAGGTGGTTCCTTGTTGTCATTGGAGGTTTCCTACATCTTTTGTAGCTAGGTCACCTTAACCATCAAGTACATGAAATGATACAAGGGTTGTAAAAAGAAACAATCACTGGGAAAAAGACTTCCACTTTTACTCACTTCTTGATTATATGTTTTGAATTAATCTTACTGTTGAAATCCCGTAAAATTCTTTCTATTTTCATTGTTAATTTTCCCTTTCCTGCTCATCATTTTGCATTGAACTTTATAAATTGACGATTTGAACTCCCCAGCAGTATGATTGTGATCCATCTATATTCTACAGTTGCTCCCTGCCTGATAATGTTGTGCTTTAATTGTAAGATTTCGTGGCCATGTATAAATCAATCAATGTGTCAAATAAACTTAATATCACTTTTTGAGTAGTATTCTGGTAGTTTCTGCATTCAGGATGTGGGCTTCTTTTTTACGATATCCGTCTTTTTCCTTTCCCAGAAGTTTTTACTGAAGGTAATGTTCTTTTTACTTGCAGTGGATACGGAATAGCTGCACAGGCATTAACCGCTGTAATAAGGGCCCATGATGGTCGTGGTCCACATACAATGCTTATGTCTAGTATTTTAGGGAAGCTTGGTCTTTCTTCTCCAGATGAACTCATCGGGTATCTATCTGAAACTTATAATTGTCATCTTCACATATATTGGTTAAGTTACTAGTTGTCATTTTGGGATCTTACAGTCTGCAGCCAATCTTTAAGGCAGTTTTGGCGAAAATAAATGACAAGGTTTGTTCCATCAATCTGTAAATTCGTTTGTTGCAATCCCTCAAATGGTGTTGGTTATTGTAGTAGTTAAATGGTGTTACTAGTTGTCATATATTTGTTGCAATCTGTAAATATTGGGAAGTTCCACTTATTGTAGTAGTTAAAACCTGGTATAGATGTGTATGATCTACGTTCTCTGGTTCCATTGGCATGCAAACATTTTATATCTTGAGATTCTTCTTCTTAGATTACGTGGTTTTATCTGCACCTCTACGTGAGAGGAGTCAAAAGTCGGTCGCATCTCACATAGGGGTGTGGAAATAACCCCATTGATCTTGAAATGGCAATTATGTGTATCTTTTCCATTGAATTTGTCATGCATTCTCGATTGGAATATGTTTCATTTAAAGAGTATGTGGTATTTTGTATGTCTCTGCGAACCTTCTTGAGGAAAATGAATTGAGAACCTTGATAGAAATGAGCATCCGGGATGTAATTGTATGGGGTATCAGATAACCACTATAATTTTCAATTGGATTTCAGGTGGACCTATGCAGATCCATCTTGGGCTCGCATTGCAGCACTTGTTCCAGTTGTTGTATGTTGTGCAATTGCTGGTGATGAGGTTGCAAATAAGATCTTGTTTGATTCAGTCGAGGAATTGAGGTTGAGTGTGAAAGCTGTTGTTCAAAGACTTGGCTTGTGTGGTCCAGGTGTGACATACTGAACAAAAAACTGAAAAAAATTAAAGGAATTCTTGTTTGGATTTGTGTGATGTATAATAGGTCATGAGGTTATGCATGACTTCGTAAAATTTTAATCATTTAGTGGTAGGGTAGTGATACTATTTAAATATGCAGTTGCAAAAAAAGAAAATGCTTAATAAACTGCATACAGGGAGCAGAAAAGTTATTGCCATTCCTTACTGGCTTATTTTATTTTCAAATGTTTTGCCTTTGTGCTATACCCATTCCTTCTACTTATGGTGTTGTATTATTGCTGTGTTCATGATGGATATTCTATATGTGTATCAGATTCGAGTTTATATACTGCCTTGCAATAATTGAAAGGTAGGGAGTCCCTACTCTGCATGCTAATTTCATTTTTTGTTTAAAATAATTGCAGAGGGAAAAGATTCTTTTCCCCTTGTCATGGTTGGTGGTGTTCTTGATGAAAATAAGAGGTGGGATATAGGAGAGGAAGTCATTAAATGCATCTCCAAGGACTACCCGGGGGCAGTTCCTATTAGGCCGAAGGTAAGCATATTTTATGCCTCACTTCAATAAACTTTTCATATTTGAAGCAAATGAGATTTAAAGGGTGAGCCTGCTACTTTCCGTAGATGGCTTCTTGAGTACAGTTTCTATTGGCGGGCTTCCCTATCTTGGATAAAAAGGAAAAGTGTCTTCATGTCAAACGATAATTAGAGAGTAGATGAAAAGTGGACAACACACAAATAGACTAAGGAACAATAATCAATTAGAAGATACTAATTGTTTCTATAATTTATCAGAAGTCCTACTAACGACCAAGTTAGCAACCCATATGCTTGTGTACACAGATGTTATTTTGTGGAATTTCTGGTATGCTCTTTTACAATGCTGCTGTATTTGTTTTCTTGAATCACCATCAGGTAGAGCCTGCAGTTGGAGCAGCATTGGTAGCATGGAATTTTTGTATGAAAGAATCTCTTGAGAATGCCTTCAAAAGCTGACTCTGACTGTTAGTTTATGAATTGTATAGTGGGAAGGATCAGTGATGAAGTGAAAGGAAAACAAGCTGCTCGAAATTGAAAATGAAATCATCATCAATATATAAATTCTTTTGGTTAAGAAATCATTCTGAAGTGTTGGCAGGCTAATTCTATGAATATACCACTGTGTCAATTTCTGATACTATCTTAGCTTTGCATGTAAAAGTATCTCTATCAATAGTGAAGTAAAGAATGATTTCAAGTGTGCTAAAAGCGCCTTGTGTGCTTTTGTTGCATGCTCCATTTTTCTAGCGTCCATGCCCTTCTGTTTTCCCCAACTGAAACCCAGTGTTCCTAAACCTGTATACACCATATTGCCTCAGCCCCATTTGGAACAAATTGAGCAATGTCAGAAGAACCATATTTTCTGATCTTTCATCTTAAAATTCCTTATTAAACCTTTTTTGGTGTAAAACTGACATAATTAGCATTTATATACATTCTGATTGACAAAAATGGCACAATTAGTGTTTCATACATGCTTTTTAAACTTAAAGCACAATATCGAGTTCATCTTCGGATTATCGCTTTCCATGTTTTTGTAAGCTGCTCACGGAACGAGATTTAGCAGTGTTTACTGTGTGGAAAACAAAAACTGGTGCAAGCAATACATTAAACGACCCCTTTCATAAGCAAGAGTTATACACATGGCAGGAAAACCAATTCCGCTTTCTTTTGGAAGAAAGTTGTAACGCTCTTGGCATGCAGCAAAGGCCTAACCCAGCGAAGAGATAGGGACCATGCAAAGGCTGCTTAAGTTTCATAACGGCTTCTGCTACACCAATAATCCCCCTCATGATCTTGCATATATCTTCTAGTGGCAACTATAAATACCCTTCAAACCTTACCCATCAAAACCACAACTTAAACTTCCATACATGAACAATTAAGCTCAACATTAAGTCAATTAGCAAACATTGTAGCACTCCATCGATCTCAAACTCAAACGTACAAAAAACAGAAAAGAAAATGAAGGGTGTCGTTATAGCTTTAGTGATGGTGGTGGTGGCGGCCATGTTGGTCTTGGTTAAACCGGGGCAGGCCACAGTCACTTGCCAACAAGTGGTGTCATCTGTCGCTCCCTGCATTCCATATCTCACCAGTGGCACTGGTAGCCCACCCACAGCGTGTTGCAATGGGGTTTCTGGTCTGAACCAGCTCGCTTCAACCACCAAAGACAGGCGTGCAGCCTGCCAATGCCTCAAGGACACCGCAGATCACTACCAAAACATTAAGGAAGACGTCGCAGCTGGTCTCCCCACTGCGTGTAAAGTCCAAATCAACGTTCCCATTTCTAGGAGTGTCAATTGCAACGAGTAAGTAATTTTTGTATGCACTGCATCGATATACAACTGTTGTATACAACCCCTATGATCACCTCATTAGCACCTACGTTTAGTCATGTGATTAGAACGTGAGAGGTGAAATGTGAGAACATTACTAATGTTCTTTTGTTTCTCTATGCAGTGTGCAGTAAAAATCAAGGCAACTACAGATGGAAGTTAAAAAAAAGAGAGAAGCATGGGAGATGCTGCTATCTTCTCAACGGCTACACCTAGCTTTCGGTTGAATGTGGTCAAGATATGGTTCTCACTAGAAAGCCATGCTATACTTAGTTTATTCAAGCTACCTGTTATGTATGAGATAATATTGTCCTTTAATGAAATAAGAAATTTTAAATATCTGTTGCAGATCTCTCTCTCACGGATGAAGAAGAACTAAATTGCACATGAAAATGTTATTAAGCGTGTCGTAGCATTATTGATTAGATAGCAAAATAATACTATTTTCATTTCGTGAAAGTCTTTCTCCACATGTACACACAAGAATGAGCTCAAACAAGACTTAAAATTTACAATTTTGAAGCAATATGAACCAAAACCTCCTGCATATAATTTACAAGAAAAATACAAAAGTCTTTTAACATTAATTTGTGGCAGCTAGGATTGAAGTGACAATTGAGGTCGTAAGTGCTTGATAGATGACACATGGAACTATAACCAGAACCATAAGAAGCTACTAATAATGAATGCAGCAAACCTTCCAAGGAAGTTGCCAAATGTGGGCACACATGGGGACGTTCTATTAAATTTAAAGACATTTCAACTCAAACCATGCACAAATTAAGTCTCCCAAACTGACATTTAGGGAAGTTAGATCAAAAGCTTTATGGAGAAAACAATAACAGAGTTCACAATAAATGTAATTTAACTTACTTCAATTTAAAAACTATTTAATTCACATGGAGAAACCAATGATAACCAAATCATCTTTCCCTTTTATGAAATAAAAATGAAAATTTTCCAAAAGCCAACATGAAAAAGATTGGCAAATTCCAAAAGAGGAATAAAGGGAAAATTGAATGGTAGGGGAGAAAAATAGAAAGGAAAAAAGGGCCTAGAGAGAGGGTAATGGCCAAGATTGCAAAAAGGGGAAAAAGGCTAGGGTAAAATAGGGAGAGAAGTTAGAGTTTTGGTCCTCCTATTTCTATTTGCTTCTGACAGCCATCCCTATGAACATTACATTACCCCACCAGCAATAATTACCACTGTATTAATTGATCGTAGACCAAACAAGCCCTCAACGAAGACCAATAAAGCTTCTCTCAACCGAACTCTCTCTCTATCTTTCTCTCTCAGGCTTCACAAGCAGCAGACCAAGCTAAAGCTCAGCTCTTTTGGCAGTCAAATCGGTGCTTCTGAAAATGTCACTCTCAGCTCAGTAAGAGTTCTCTCATTCTCTGTTCAAGCTTACTCGTAAGTTACTGTTCAATTTCTGAGATCTGGGTAGTCTAGGGTTTCTGTGGAGCTTGCAAGTGTTCATAAATTTCTGAGCTTGGAGGTGTCAGTTGGGGGTTTAGGGTTCTTATTAGGGTAAATGTGGTGGGTTTTGGTAGGGTGAAGAAGATCTGGGGGGTATGAGGGTGAGAGGTGTTGTCTTCTGTATTGGCACTGGTTTTGGATGATATTTTCCCAGAGGTGTAGTTGATATTTTCTGGTTTTTGCTTGGGGGGGGGGGGGGGGGGGGGGGGGCTTTCTTTTCACTGCATTTGATGATTTAGAGGTGAAAGGGTTCAGAAATGGGTGCTAATATGTGCAAGGAATAAGGAGGGGACTGATATTTGAATCTTTGTTTAAGTTGGGTTTGGTTTTACTGGGGCTAAAGGGGGTTTCAGTAGGTGGTGAAAGGAGGTTGCATTTCGGGCTTTCGAAGAAATGAGACTTTCGTCTTCATCATCGGCTTCGGGTTTTAATCACCAGCCTCAGGAAGGTATGCACTTTTTTGTGCTTTATTTGGCTCGTTCCATTTTTCTCGTCTGAAATTTAATACGTCCTTAAAAGCATTAGTTAATCGACTCTGAGGCATTATCTTGCATACATTTATGCTTCTTTTGTTTTGGATTTAGTCTAAACGATTGAGCCACGTTTAAGGTGACCGTTATATGTGCATGTCTTAAATAAGCGGTCATTGAACAGACCTAGTGAATATTCATTTCACCAGTGTGTGTGTGTCTTTCCGGAGTTAATTCATTGTAAAAATAGTCACATTCTCTGCATATGTTGCTTGTCTGTTCGAGCATTGAGTTTAAGGTGACTAAACACCCATCTTACTATTTTACAATTATCTCAACTGCCCATTCACTGCTTGATGGGGTTCTGGGTGGAAATTTGGTTTTATGATTTGAAGTGGTTGCACCTGTAAACGAATTAACAACATGCCATTATCACTAAAACTAGTCTTGCATTTCTGTCTTCAATTAATTTAAGAGTTAGGATTTTGATGCTATGAATTTCATGTCACGCATACTCATGCAAGCATAGAAACTATGTGCAGGGGAGAAGAAGTGTTTGAATTCTGAGCTTTGGCATGCATGCGCGGGGCCCCTGGTGTCTTTGCCTCTTCTTGGAAGTCGTGTAGTCTACTTTCCACAGGGTCACAGTGAGCAGGTCAGCAACTGGATCGCTATCTCATTTATTGTTGAATTCAGATTTTTCCTTCTGAATGGTATCAGGAGAAAACATTTGGTTGGTTTGCAGTATGTAGAATAGGAACTTTGGTTCAAGGAAGTCTCTTGTTACTATTGTCTTATTTTTGTCTAATAAGTTTGAAATGTAGGCTGTGTAATTATAGATGTATGTTCAATTACTCCTATAGAAAAAAATAAAAAATAAAGGATGGGTTGAAGGTTTTCTTTTTACTTCTTTGGTATTTACATAGTGTCTAGTTATAACTTTGTCTCTTATTCATTTTATACATATCATTACATCAATTACTTTAATATAATCCAAAACTTATGAGTACGATTGTTGTGTGCTTAAGCAGCTGAAGCTTCTAATATCTATTAACCACAACGTCCTGAACACTAGTTTTTGAGAGGGTATTCAGTAATTGTTTTTAATTCTTGATATTTCTTGTACAGGTTGCTGCATCAACCAATAAGGAAGTGGATGCCCATATTCCAAATTACCCCAACTTGCCTCCACAACTAATATGTCAGCTGCATAATGTGACAATGCATGTAAGTGTCAGCCGGCTTGCATCTTCTCTGTGCCATTTCACGGGATGCTCCTTAATTTTTTTAAATTTTGTATGGTACAGGCAGATGTGGAGACTGATGAAGTATATGCTCAAATGACCCTACAACCATTAAGTCCGGTACTGTACTTTTCTGTTTTTGACTTGTGACTTTGTGAGTCAAGTAATTTTCATCATGTATTAACATAAACTGTTTTGTAGCAAGAGCAAAAAGATGTATACCTACTGCCTGCGGAGTTGGGTGCTGCCAGCAAACAGCCAACCAACTATTTTTGTAAAACTTTGACTGCAAGTGATACTAGCACGCATGGAGGATTCTCTGTTCCCCGCCGTGCAGCTGAAAAAGTCTTTCCTCCTCTTGTAGGTTTCCTCTTTTTTGAGTGGCCTGAGCATCATGTTTGATTTTCTGTGTTTTCATCTCATGAAATTGGTTTCAATAATTTAATTTTTTACTGTACCTTCAGGATTACTCACAGCAGCCCCCAGCTCAGGAACTAATTGCAAGGGATCTTCATGATAATGAGTGGAAATTCAGACATATATTTCGAGGTGAGTGTGAATTTGTTCAGAATTCTGTTTTATATCTGCTTTCATTACTCTTTATTATTCTTCAAGTCTGCACCTCTAGCTTAGATGCAAAATTAAGACCACTGAGTGCAAGTATACTAGACAGTTCGCACACTTGCTGTTCTAAATGTCAAAAGTGAAAGATTTGGAGAAATTGTATTTTTAATGGCATGAGCAATATCTCATTAAAAAATTAAAAAATTTATTGATTACTTGAACTTAAAAATCTGTAATTCCTAAACCTACCTGCTATAGTAATTGCCTAAAGACCCCAGTGAGGATGTGGCAAACAAATAATGAAATAAAGTAGCCCTGTCTTTGAATCTGCCTAAACATATAATAATCAAAAGGTAGAGCGGTCCAAGCAACCAGACAATGTAACAACTTTTTTTATGTCCTGGATTATGTAAATGTTGCCAATTATTAAATTTGGCTGCCCTTGGGTCATATATTTTATGGCAAGTTTGATTTCTGTTCTCCTGAGTAACTTAACCATTATTCTGGGGTTAGGATAGCAATAGCATGCACCCTCCTTTTTGAGGTTTTTTTTTTCTTCTTCTGCTTCAGTGAGCTATTCAAAAAGTTGCAGCTGTCTAGAGAAAATAATTGAACTGTAGCAAGAAATTAGATTAAAGGGAATGGGTAACCAAGAGTGTTACACCACATGGATGATCAACAACCATTCAACCCTCTCAGTCTCTCACAAATTAAGAAGAAATAGTTGTAGGTCTTATTGACCCAACAAATGTTTTTGAATTTTTTGTTTCTTCTGTAGTTGTTCTTGCCCTCATTGTGGTTGAAAGGCAAGAACTGCCTGTCATATAGCTTGATCACATTGGGCTTACGCATGAATGAGCCTTGTGGGACACTTGGTTTAGAGTTCAATGATTTTATAGACTGTTGTGTACTTTCTTTACCTAGGTTTTTTTTTTTAATATACTGTCTGCAACACGCAATTCTGGTTTCTAATTTCTTTTTTCCATGCTATTGTGCAGGCCAGCCCAAGAGGCATCTTCTCACGACAGGATGGAGCGTGTTCGTTAGTGCTAAGCGACTTGTTGCTGGTGATTCAGTCCTTTTTATTTGGTAATTTTAAACAGTTATTCTGTTCTTCACATGATTGAATATGTTTCTCGTCTTTTTTCTTTTTTTGGGGAATGTGCTGCGGGGAAGGGGGTGGTTGGAGTTATTAGGGCAAGAATTGTGGTAATTATTAATTTTTCTTCAAATATGTTGTCTTCAATCAGGAATGAAAAGAATCAGTTACTTTTGGGTATTCGGCGAGCAAATCGTCCACAGACTGTTATGCCCTCATCGGTTTTGTCAAGTGATAGCATGCACATTGGTCTTCTTGCTGCTGCAGCTCATGCAGCCGCAACAAATAGTCGCTTTACAATATTTTATAATCCAAGGTGAGTATCTGCTACTTCTCTAGATTGTAGATCCTACTTGTTACATCTTATTAATCAATTTGCTTATAATGCAGGGCTAGTCCATCTGAGTTTGTGATAACCCTGGCCAAGTATGTTAAAGCTGTCTATCATACACGGGTTTCTGTGGGCATGCGATTTAGGATGCTGTTTGAAACAGAAGAGTCAAGTGTCCGTCGGTAGGTTAATTATCTTCATAGTTATATATATATAGTTTATGCTTAGCATTTATTTAAGTGGTAATTTTTGTTTGTTTTTCTTTTCCTTCAGATACATGGGTACAATAACTGGTATCAGTGATTTAGATTCTGTGCGTTGGACAAATTCACATTGGCGCTCTGTGAAGGTTTGTTGGGAGCATTTTGTGATTTTCATGCTCATTAAAATTCAAATATTTTGCATAAGTTTCACAAGTTTTTGAAAGAGATGTGGCCAGCTTTTTTAACATTTTCAGGTGACATAAGGTTTGTAAACGGGTTCTCTGCTAATGCAGGTTGGCTGGGATGAATCCACTGCAGGGGAGAGGCAGCCTAGAGTTTCATTGTGGGAGATTGAACCACTAACAACATTCCCAATGTATCCATCCCCATTCCCCCTGAGACTGAAGCGACCATGGCCATCGGGCATTCCCTCTTTCCACGGTATCTTTGTTTTTATGCTTGAGGAACACATGGTGTCTTATGTGTCAAAAATTGTTTTCTTTGCCCCCTCTAATACTCAGTGGTATGTTCATTTCAGGGCTCAAAGATGGTGATATGGGCATTAACGCTCCACTGATGTGGCTCCAAGGAGGGGTTGGAGATCAGGGGATTCAATCTTTGAACTTTCAGGGATTTGGGGTTACTCCCTGGATGCAGCCGAGGCTTGATGCTTCTATGGCAGGTCTACAACCTGAGGTATACCAAGCAATGGCAGCTGCCGCACTTCAAGAAATGAGGACAGTGGATTCTTCTAAATGTGCTTCACAGTCTCTTCTGCCCTTCCAGCAATCTTCAAATGTTTCTAATGGGCCGGCTGCTGTGCTTCAGAGACAGGTTTTACCGCAGTCTCAATCTCAAAATACTTATCTTCAGAGCTTTCAAGAAAACCAAGCTCCTGCTCAGACTCAGGTTTTGCAACAACAGTTGCAGCGTTACCATCCCTATAGTGATCAGAGGCAACAACAGCAGCTGCAGCAGCACCAGCAACAACAGCAGCTGCACCAGCAACATCAACAGCAGCTTCAACAATCCCATCATCTGCACCAGTTGTCTGTTCAGCAGCAGATCCCGAATGTCATGTCTGCTCTGTCCAATTTTGCCTCAGCCACTCAATCCCAGTCTGCATCTCTGCAAGCTATCCCTTCACAATCTCAGCAGCAGAGCTTTCCTGACCCTGTTGGAAATCCTATATCTTCATCTGATGTTCCCCCTATACATAGTATATTAGGTTCCCTATCACAAGATGGAGCATCCCACTTACTTGACTTAAGTGGATCCAACTCTGTAATTTCGTCTTCCTTGTTACCCAAGCAGATCGCAGGCGAACAGCAGCTATCATCTGGAGCTGCTCAATGTGTACTACCCCAGGTGGAACAGTTGGGAACACCACAGTCAAATATCTCTGAGCTCACTGCCTTGCCTCCGTTTCCTGGTAGAGAGTACTCTGCATTCCAAGGCGGTACTGATCCCCAAAGCAATCTTTTGTTTGGGGTCAACATTGATTCCTCATCTCTTATGCTGCATAATGGGATTCCAACCCTGAGAAATATTGGCAATGGAAATGATTCATTGTCTATGCCGTTTGGTGCTTCCAGTTACACCAGTGCCACGGGCAATGATTTTCCACTTAATTCAGACATGACTACTTCAAGTTGTGTAGATGAATCAGGTTTCTTGCAGTCTTCAGAAAATGTGGACCAAGTAAATCCAACTCGAAACTTTGTGAAGGTAAGATAAGATATTGTGATTGTGTATTACAAGCATTTTATTCTTAACAGAATGGTCAGATGCATGGGAAGTCTTCTTCTGTGTGAATACTTGTTCAAAAGAATTAGTACTTTTTCTGAGTGGTTACTCGTATTCTTTTTATTAAATGTTGCAATTTGGTAGGTTCACAAGTCAGGGTCCTTTGGGAGGTCACTGGATATTTCAAAATTCAGCAGCTATGATGAGCTGCGCAGTGAGCTCGCTCGTATGTTTGGCCTTGAAGGCCAATTAGAGGACCCTCAGAGATCAGGCTGGCAGCTTGTATTTGGTGACCGGGAGAATGATGTTCTTCTCCTTGGCGACGACCCTTGGCAGTAAGTCCCAAATTGTATTTCATCATTTCACTTATACTCAATTATTATACACTCTGTTTGCATTGGCAATTCTGAAATTCGAGCTTCCCATGCGTTTCAGTTATTACTGTTTTTTGTAAAATGGTTCATCCTGGATTACTGGGCGCAAGTTTAATGTTTTCGAAGTAGCTACTGTAATGATTTTATTCTGTATGTCAAATTGTTAAAAGTGTAGGAGCTGGTATCCCAAATTTGTGGACAGAAACAGCGGTAATGTTTAGAAAACGCCTTGAGGTTTAAAGTGTTGTAGGAGTAGCTTAAGCCATTTTAAATCGTTGACTGTTTTCTCACTTTTTCAAGAGTTTTAAGTTACTATTTTGCATGTGTACATCCCTGAGCCTTAAACAGTAGTCTTCTGAAGTTTTGAACTGTATTTTTTTCATGATTCAGTTGAAGTAAATGATTCTTCTCTTATATTCAGGGAGTTTGTGAACAATGTGTGGTATATCAAGATACTCTCGCCACTTGAAGTGCAACAGATGGGAAAGGAAGGCCTCAATTGTGCGGCTTCTGTCCCAAGCAATAAGCTTTCCAATGGTGGCAACACCACCTGCGATGACTACGTGAGTCGACAAGACGTGAGAAACTCTACCAATGGGATTGCATCGTTGGGCTCACTGGACTACTAAAAGGCCAGTGCTTTGCTAAAAATGGAAAATTAAAAATTGGCTGCGAATGATGAGTGTTTTAACTATGCTAGTAGTGTTGTTCGTAAAAAGGAATTGTTAGCATTCTTTTACCCTTTTCTGTGGTCGGTGGAGATGTACTGCTTTGGGCTAAGTCTATTTGAAGCTTGCATGTCAGCTTATAATTATATACTGTAAATTATAGTAGGAAGGAATCTTGTTTCTGAAACTACCACTACAGCACGTAGAACAACACGCACCCTAAAGAGAGATTGCTTGATGTCCGAGTCCGATAGCACTTTCTATGCTATCTTGTCTTGTAATTTATTATTAAATGAAATTAAGCACTCACTTGTATCATTAATCAGACTGTTCAAGTGCCAACCTGTTCCATTACTATGTTGACAATCTTAAGTTTCGATTAAATTCTGTACGCTTTCATTCATGGCCGAAAGTACCTTATTGGTTTAACTCTGGTCATTGCATTTGTGCATTTTCACCGGCTGCATGCATGTAGTATGTGTGCATATGTAGAGAATGCTCTCTTGTGCGACTCATGTTGCCAAACAAATGCTTGATTGTGAATGTGTTTTCAAGGTTGCTACTTTTATTAGATTTCAAGGGGATAATGCTTCCTTGCCAGCCACCCACTGACAGATGCGGCAGACGCGACAGACGGGCGACAGATGGACGAGAAATGAGATAGGATTAGGATAAATTAAAGATCCTCTTTATTTGATATATAATCAAAAGTTTGATGCATGATGGTATTGATACAATGATGCTCATCTTTTGTCACATTAATGTTCTGTAATTAATGTGACTTCTAGTTGGTTTTTGGCTGCATGTACCTCGTGGGGCATACTAATGACTTCAGAGTTGAAGCCAATTACCTTGCTAGCAGATTCTGGTGCGTAACTGGAACGGTTTCATTTCGCAAAGTCTCACTAATAGAAAAAAGAACAGACGAATTAATGTGACTTCTGCTTGACTTGGTAGACATGAAACATCGTAGTTCACATTGTCAATTAGTTTGAGGTAATGCCGAGTTGAGTTGTTACTTTTGTTTTGACTCTTGCTTGTGTTGTGGCACATGTGTGAATGCATTGCTTTACAACTAGAGGAGCTGGGTCCATATATACGCGCGTACCTTCTCAACAAAAACGCTCAATGCAAACTATAGTTAATACTAACCAACCAAGATCAAATATACAGAGAAGGGAAGGTTATTCTACTTGTTGTTTAATTTAATCGTTTAATTTAATTATCTATATATATAAAGCAAAAGGCAGAGAATGGTGAAACATTCAAAATACCAGAAAATGCTCTTGGTTAATGCAAACATTAAGAATTCAAATTATTAATTAAATGAGGATAATATGGTAAATTCACACTTTTTCATATTTAAAAAAATTAAAAGAAAAAGAAAAAGCAGATAATGGATCCTATTTTTATGGAACACAACTACCCATTATCTTTTTTAATTCTAAAATAAATTTACTTATTTTTTTTGAAAAAACATCTCGCAAGCGCGGAAGCGCGTGCAGAGAGGCTAGTTAGAATAATACTGAATGTTGTTCCTCCAACAAATTTCACTCGAGATAACGTGTTAGATCAAAAGTAAACATTCCCACAAAAAAAGAAGGATTAAAAATTGAACTCTCAGATTGATTTACTGTGAAATTTCTCTCTTCAATATCTGCTTTGAATATGTTGAAACTAGCAAATTAATATATGTAAAGTATAAACTAATGCAACTAGGAGGGTCTTTTTTTATATTTTTTAAATAGTATAGCCGCACCACTTGCCTACTGTTTTTTATTAAAAAAAAAATAGTATAGCTGCGTGGCTATACTTGTTTTCACACATGAGCACTAATCGCTAGGCGGGTCCTCTTTTTTTTTTTTTTTTTTTTTTTTCATAAATAGTATAGCCGCGCGGCTATATGTGGGTATTTATTATTATTATTATTATTATTATTTTAAATAATATACCGTGCGGCTATACTATGGCATTTCTTTGTAAAAACATAGTATAGCCGCGCGGCTATTCATTTTTTGACATGTGGGTCACCTTTTTTTAATACTAAATAGTATAGCCGAACGGCTATACGATTAAAAAAATCAATACCTGAGTATAGCTGCGCGGCTATACCATTTTTGATGTTCTTTTTTATATTAAATAGTGCAGCTGTGCGGCGATACTTGGGTATTTTTTTAATTTTTAATTTTAAAAAATATAGCCGCGCCCCTATAACGTTTAAGTATAATATATTTAAATTGTATACCACGAGGCTATACTACGGCATTTCTTAAAAATAAAATAAAATAGGATAGCTGCGTGACTATACCTTTTTTGACACGTGGGTCACCTTTTTTTTTAATACTGAATAGTATAGCCATGCGGCGATATTTAGGTTTTTTATTTATAAAATAGTATTACTGTGCAGCTATACTTGTTTTCACACTCGTTTATACTCGGGTATTTGTTTTAAAAAAAAAAATCGTATAGCCACGCTGCTGTACTAAGGTTTTCTTTTAATTTTTTTAATTTATTAAATAGTAATAGCCAAGCGGCTATACTTTATATATACTAGGATCTTTAAAAAAAAAAAAATTTCTCGATTTTCTTTTATTGGTAATAGTAGTTTAGAGCATTATCCGTTATTATTAGGCCAATACCCGAGTCTCTATTGTACCCTTTGATTTTTTTACTTTACTAGAGTATTACCCATGTAAAGAATTTTAGCATTTTCACATTTAATACTCGTATTATACATGTATGTATGTACATATTTTTCAATAATACATCCATCTTTTGTACACGTCTTAAATCGATAAACTACATTTTTTTTAATACACATATTTTTCATGTTTAATACACGTGTTTTTTACAAAAATTTCAAGAATACACACAAAATTCACGTATTATACACATAATTTTCACATGTTATTAAATAAAAATAATATATGTTAAAAAATTTAAATAAATTATATTAAAATATTATATAGTGGCCCAACTTTTCAGTTATAATTTCATAAAATTTTGCCGAATAAAATACATACTTTTTCCGTTCCATATTTTATTAACTATGAAAGAATGTAAGAGGCAAAGATTACTTTTTACTTGTAACAAAAATGCAAGATGGTGATTTTGCAAATTTCAAACAAATATTTATGGGTATATTTATGGTAGTATTCTTCATGTAAAGTGTTGTTTGAGGCCCTAGGGTTAACCTGATTATGGACGGTGGAGCAATGTTCATTTAAATATAATATTTAAACCAATGGGTAAAGACCAGTGGTAAAGGGTCACTTGCAGACCACTGGTCTCAAGTTCAAATTCTCATGGCACTTTAGTGTGTAATAGGTCAATTGGTTATGAAGTCTATGATAAATAATAAAGATTGCTAAGTTTAGAGTAATAGTAGTGTGATCGCTCTAGATTAGAGTTCGAATCCCTTTCCCTCTAGATTTGAGTGATTGCTATTACATGCACTAGAGCTTTTCTCTTAATCATAGATAATAAAGATTTTTAAGTTTAGAGTAATAATAGTGTTACATAATGTTATTTTAAATTTGTCATAATAATTTTTGATAGTCTACGTGACACCATACATTATTGCATAACTTTATAATAGTAGAACAAACTTGTGATAATTATGTCATTGAAAAACAGAGAGTCGCATATGGGTGGCACCACATTGGAAAAGTGGGTCGAACACTCCCCCTCTTCTCTAAGTACACTCAGGTAAAGGAGAAGAAAAAAAGCAGAGAGTTGGGTAAAGTTGATAAATATAAATATTAATCACTTTAAAGAATCAAAGAAGACTTTGAACTTTCTGCAATTGTTAAAGGAACAGGAAATAAAGAAAGTACTGAGCGTGTAATGATGACTAAGTCGACTTCATTGTATTTTCATTTACTTTTTTGAATTTGTTGTATTAGCTTTATATTATATAGACGAAATCTTTTGAGTTATCTTTTATGGCACCATTACACACAAACAATTTTCACTTTGTTGCCTAACTTCGGTTTTTTATTTGCAGACTCCCTATATGTAGTATGTACTTCTCACAAAACTAAGATGAGATATCAGAAAAAGAAGAGGAATAATTATGGCAAGAATGCAATTGCAAGTTCAACATATGATATTCATTCTTCTATTGTTATGGCACATAACAACCACTAGTACTACACTGACCTCATCAAAATTTGCAGCGCCGGTGATAGCAAAGCCTAATTGCAGAACGCACTGAGGAAATGTAAGCATCCCATACCCTTTTGGGATTGGACCAAATAAAGATTGTTAGTTTCAACTAGAATGCAGCAAATCTACTGGGGGACAAGCCATTCCTGAGGCTGGCCCAGCTGGAGGTGCTGAGCATTTCTATCGAAGGCATGCTTCAGTTTAAGTACCCTGTTACTTTCTTCAGCTGCAAGGGAAAGGAAACTCGCCAAGCTCCAAATTTGACTGGAAGCCCCTTCCTATACTCGGAGACATACAATATTTTCACAGCTGTGACTTGCGGTCACCTTGCCACTGTGAGATCAGAAAAGCATGTTTTTCACGGATGCGAATCAACTTGTGATTGGAGTACAAACAATACTAATCGCTGTGATACCAAAATCCAGACTAACATTCCTCCAAATCTCAGTGTTTTCACTACTGAAACACAAGGAAGATATCAAAATGGTGGTTGCGGCTATGCATTTCTTGTTGACCAAGATTGGTTTGTGAACAATTTATCAAGTTATAGAGCTATCCAGGGCATGGACAGCGTACCTGTGGTGCTAGATTGGAAGATCAGCTTAGATAATACTTCACTCAGATCCTTTAAAGGATTTATTGGAACAGAGCCAGATTATTATGATTTTGAACGGAACTATATTATTGACTCAACACCCTATTGTGAAATATACAATTCCACTACTTCTTCCACATACAATCAGTCAAGCCTTCACTGTTTCTGTCCGGCGGGCTTTGAAGGAAATCCTTATCTTCTCCACCCTTATCAAGGTACGTAGTTAATTAAATTTAAACCCTCTTTAAAAAAATAAATACAAATTGAATATATAGCTAACTTTTCATTCTGGAATTACCAAACTTCACCATTCACCATCTTGTTCATTTGCCTTTCTGTTATTACATTTCAGATATTGATGAATGCAAGGGCCTTAATCAGTGTAATGATCTGCTAGCCTTTAAGGGAGTTCGGAGGCAGTTCTATATGTGAGAATTTCGTTGGTGGTTATAAATGCTACTCAAATGTAACAAGAAGTACATGTGTGTATTATGGTGAAGCTAATTGGGAATGCTACTTCGAGATCCTATGACATCGAATCAGAACCATTCTTTTAGGTATGCTCCTATTCAGAGTTCATTATACTTTTGTTATTTCTTCATACAGACAGAGATGATCAATTTTCGAATTTCTAAAGAAAAAAAGTCGTTGCCAATAATTGACCTTTAGTCTAATGGCATTTAGATTTCACTGTACTGGAGAATGTTGTGGCTCCCAATCCTGCGAATTGCTTGATATATAATTTTTTATATATTACAGATGTGGTACGGTATGAATAAGTTGAAGTATATATGCAGGTCTTTTCATGGGTCCTGGACTATTGTTACTACTCGTTGGTGCATGGTATGCATACAAAGTCATAAAGAAAAGGAAAAACATCGAACTCAAGGAAAGGTTTTTCAAACGAAACAGTGGTTTATTGTTACAACAACAATTATCATAAAATGTTGAGAAAATCAAGTTGTTCAAATCAGAGGAGTTGGAGAAGTCCACTGACAAATACAACACTGATAGAATTCTTGGTCAGGGAGGCCAAGGTACCGTCTACAAAGGAATGTTCGCAGATGGAAGAATCATTGCGGTAAAGAAGTCCAACATACTGGATGAAGGCCAACTTTCAGAATTCATCAATGAGGTTGTGATTCTTTCACAAATCAATCACAGAAATGTGGTTCGATCATTAGGTTGTTGTTTAGAGACTGAAGTTCCACTCTTGGTTTACGAAGTCATACCGAATGGAACCCTTTCCCATTATATTCATAAGCAGAATGAAGACTTTCCACTTACATGGAAAATGCGGTTACGAATTGCCACAGAAATTGCAGGAGCTCTATCTTACTTGCATGGTGCAGCTTCCTTTCCTATTTATAGAGACATCAAGTCTGTTGGGAAAGATTGCGAAATTAAAGAGCCAATAAATAAATATGGCACTTCCAGGATCTGACTTCTCCCAGCCTTGTGTAAATAAAATGGACAAAATTAACACTCTATCTTCCACTAAGAAAAATAATGGGAATACAAAAATAATCTCACCAAACACCGGTGGCTAAACTCTCTCTTAGTTTTTCTCTCAAGAGGATTTTCTCTCTCACACAAGTGAGGTTTTCTTATCTCTCAAAACTCTCTATGTTTTGGTTTTCTAAAGGATGATTTGAACTGAAGGAAGGCAGCTGCTTTTATAGCCAACGTTCCTGATAAATTGGTGGCCTTGTATGCGAGAGAGTTTTTCTCATTTTCTCTTCCGTTCGTTTTCTTCAAATTTTCCCGTCCTTTATTTTATTTTATTTTAATATTTATTTTCCTTCTTTTTCTCTCCTCCACTAACGAGGGAAACCTATCAATCTCCCCCTCCCGACTTAGGTGGAGGGCTCCAGTAGTCCAGCTGCTCTTTTGCAAAATTCATATTTGTCCTTAGGTAAGGACTTGGTCATCATATCTGAACTATTGTCATCAGTATGGATTTTCTCAAGCTGTAATTGCTTTGACTCCAACACATCACGTATCCAGTGATATCGCACATCAATGTGCTTCGACCTCGAGTGAAAACTCGGATTCTTGCTCAAGTGAATCGCAATGCAAAATGTATTTATGCTGCTCTTGCCCTAATTCTTGTAGGAATCGCTTCATCCAAAGCATTTCTTTGCATGCTTCAGTAGCTGCAATAAACTTTGCCTCTATAGTTGATAGAGCAACACATTTCTGTAACTTTGATTGCCACAAAACTGCTCCCCCTGAAAATGTAATCAGGTATCCTGAAGTAGATTTTCTGGAATCAAGATCTCCTGCCATGTCTGCATCTGTGTAGCCAATCAATTCAGGTTTTCCACCTCCAAAGCACAAACTCATTTTGGAAGTACCCCTGAGATATCTGAGAATCCACTTCACAGCATTCCAATGCTCTCTGCCTGGTTTAGACAGGAATCTGCTTACAACGCCAACTGCGTGCGTTATGTCTGGCCTCGTGTAAATCATTGCATATATCAGACTACCAACAGCCGAGGAATATGGCACCATAGCCATGTTTTCTTTTTCTTTCTTACATGTGGGGCTCTGCTTTGAACTAAGCTTGAAGTGACTAGGAAATGGAGTAGAAACTGGTTTTGCTTTATCCATGTTAAACCGCTTTAGTACCTTCTCGATATAACTTTCTTGTGATAACCTCAACTTCCGATTGTTTATATCACGGGATATACTCATACCGAGGATTCGTTTTGCGGGTCCTAAGTCTTTCATAGCAAAAGACTTGCTCAACTCTTTCTTCAGCTTGCTAATCTTGTCATTGTTTTGTCCTATGATCAACATGTCATCGACATAGAGAAGAAGTATGATGAATTCACCATCATCAAATCTTTTCACAAACACACAATGGTCTGAAGTAGTCCTTCGATATCTGTGTTCAATCATGAAGGAATCAAACTTCTTGTACCATTGTCGAGGTGCCTGCTTGAGTCCATATAAGCTCTTCTTCAGCCAACATACCAAATCTTCTTTTCCTTTGACTTTGAATCCTTCTGGCTGCTCCATGTATATTTCTTCTTCAAGATCTCCGTGAAGAAAAGCTGTCTTCACATCTAGCTGTTCGATCTCGAGATTCAGGCTTGCAGCCAAACCGAGTACAACCCGTATGGATGACATCTTCACTACGGGTGAGAAATTCTCTTCAAAGTCAATTCCTTTCTTCTGACTGAAACCTTTCACAACTAGCCTTGCCTTAAACCTGGGCTTAGAGTTATTTTCTTCCGTCTTCAGTCGATACACCAATTTGTTCTTGAGTGCTCTTATACCTTTTGGTAGGTTCACTAGATCATATGTGTGGTTCTCATGCAGAGATTGCATCTCTTCATGCATGGCTTTCAACCACTCATCTTGTTGATCATGAGTCAATGCTTCTTTATAGCATTCTGGTTCTCCTTCGTCTGTTAGGAGAACGTAATCATCTAGAGAATACCTACTCGGAGGTCTCCGTACCCTGGTCGATCTTCTTGGTTCGAATTCAGCCTCTGGCTCTTCATCGGCTTGTGCTTCTAGCCCTTCATCCGCTGCATCATCTATTATACCATCAGTTGTATGACCATCACTCATGTCACCATCAACTGGTTCATTTATAATAGGATCACTAGCTAGATCATCAGTATCATTGGATTCATCTCGCTCGTCATTGTGCTCCAATGGGGAAGGAACTGGATCTAAGTTAGCTGGATATTCTCTAGGATTATTAGGTTTATCACCTCTTCGAATGTCTTCAATGTTCTGATCTTCAAAGAAGACAACATCTCTACTTTTAATAATCTTTCTAGCTACAGGATCCCATAACCTGTAACTGAATTCTTCATTCCCATATCCCACGAAGATACATTCGTTCGACTTTGCGTCGAGCTTGGATCTCTCGTCTTTAGGAATATGAACAAAAGCTCTACAACCAAAAACTTTCAGATGATTGTAGGAAACGTCTTTTCCCGACCAGAACTTGTTCGGGATATCACCATTCAAAGGTGCTGAAGGAGAAAAGTTGATTAGATCAACTGCAGTCATCAGGGCTTCACCCCAAAAACTTTTGGGCAGCTTGACATGAGATAACATTGTTCTTATTCTTTCAATAATTGTTCTGTTCATTCTCTCAGCTATGCCATTATGCTGAGGAGTCTTCAGAACAGATCTTTCATGCCTGATTCCATTACTTCTACAATAGTTTCTAAACGCCCCTATATATTCTCCTCCGTTATCGGTGCGAATACATTTGAAGCTTCTACCAGTCTCTCGTTCAACGCTAGCATGAAACTGCTTGAAAACTTCATACACTTGATCTTTTGTTCTAAGTGCGTAAGCCCATACCTTTCTGTAATGATCGTCAATGAAGGAAACAAAATATCTTGCACCACCAAGAGTACTAGTGGTCATAGGACCACAAACATCAGAGTACACAACATCCAATACATTGGGTTTTCTTTGTGTATGACCATGTTGAAACGAAACTCTATGCTGCTTTCCAGCCAAGCAATGCGTGCATGATTTTAGAGGCATGCCTTTCTTCATCCTAGTCAGTGCCTCTCTTTTGGCTAGAATTTGCAGGCCTTTCTCGCTCATGTGACCGAGCCGTTTATGCCATAACTCGATTGAGTTTTCTGCGAGAGCATTTACGTACCCATTACTGACTTTTGCATGTGTCATGTATATGGTGTTCTCCTTCTTCCCTCGTGCTAGGACAAGAGAGTTCTTGCTGAGTTTCCATTTCCCTTCAGCAAAGACATTGGTGTATCCTTCATCGTCAAGTAATCCAGTGGAGATTAGATTGAGACGCATGTCTGTAACATATCTCACATCCTTGAGGACCAAGTGACAACTTGTGTTGGTTTCAAGGGAAATATCTCCTCTTCCCACGATCTTGGACAATTTGTCATTTCTCATCCTCACATTACCAAAATCTCCATTGGTGTAAGATGTAAAGAAGTCCCTCCGTGAGGTGACATGGAATGATGCACCAGAGTCCACTATCCAGCATGTATCTTGAGAGGACAAATTAACGAAGCCATCACCACATAGAATAATTACCTCATTTCCACTAGAGGTAGTTGCGGTCATGTGCCTGGCATCACTCTTTTCGTTACCTCTATCTTGCTCTCGTTTAAACAACCTGCACTCTCTTTTCATGTGGCCTATCCCGCCGCAATGGTAACATTCTAGGTCCTTTCTTGTTTTGGACCTTCCTCTCGAGCCATCTCTTGACCTGCCCTTTGACTTGTCTCGCCTGTGAAATTTTCTATTGTTAGTTCTTCCACGATACTCTGAGACGAGGGCTTCTGACTCGGCTACTACACCTTGTTCTTTCCTCCTTGCTTCTTCATTGAACATGCTATCTTTAACTATGTCCAATGTAAGAACGCCTTGAGGAGCTGAAGGGGCTCATACAAATCCTTGCAGTAAAGGATGTCCTCCATTCTTGGATTCCAAATGGAGTAATTGGATGCAGTCAATTTTAACATTGTTGCTGATGATGATGACGATGACTCCTCCATCTTAAATTACACAAGAATATAATTTTTGAGCCAAAGCTCTGATACCACTTGTTGGGAAAGATTGCGAAATCAAAGAGCCAATAAATAAATATGGCACTCCCATGATTTGACTTCTCCCAGTCTTGTGTAAATAAAATTGACAAAATTAACACTCTATCTTCCACTAAGAAAAATAATGGGAATACAAAAATAATCTCACCAAACACCGGTGGCTAAACTCTCTCTTGGTTTTTCTCTCAAGAGGATTTTCTTTCTCACACAAGTGAGGTTTTCTTATCTCTCAAAACTCTCTATGTTTTGGTTTTCTAAAGGATGATTTGAACTGAAGGAAGGCAGCTGCTTTTATAGCCAACGTTCTTGACAAATTGGTGGCCTTGCATGCGAGAGAGTTTTTCTCATTTTCTCTTCCGTTCGTTTTCTTCAAATTTTCCCGTCATTTCTTTTATTTTATTTTAATATTTATTTTCCTTCTTTTTTTCTCCTCCACTAACGAGGGAAACCCATCAAAGTCTACCAACATACTCTTGGATCAGAAATACAGAGCAAAGTTGCTGACTTTGGCAGTTCAAGATCAATTGTGATTGGCTAGACTCACTTGACCACAGTTGTACATGGCACATTTGGTTACTTGGACCCGGAATACTGCCAATCAAGCCAATTTACAGAGAAAAGTGACGTCTATAGTTTCGGAGTTGTCCTTGTTGAGCTCTTGACTGGTCTACAACCAGTTTCTGCAGTAACAGGGTCACAAGGAAATGAATACAAAAGTCTTGCCACTTATTTCATTACTTCGATGCAGGAAGATCGTCTATTTGGCTTTCTTGATGCTGGGGTTTTGATTTGGGCTCCCAAACAGATATCATAACTTTTGCTAACCTTGCAATGAGATGCTTGAATTTGAATGGAAGGAATCGCCCCACAATGAGAGAGGTCGCGACGGAGTTGGAGGCCATTCAAATGTTGATTGAAAACACTTGTAATGTTCCACAGAATTACAACGGGGTTGAATCTGCTGTAAGTGACATAAATGAGCACTGGGAGAGTCAGCCTCTAATGTTGGGCCAAGTTCACCATTAGATGAGTTTCCACAATTGTGATCCATTTTAATTTGATGCTGTACAACATTATATGTTGTTTGGGATTATGATACGTTCTGTAAGGTATGCATGCTACTATATACGACTATAAATAATCTGAATAATCAGAGTAAATTAGTGGAAAGGACAGAGTATTAGTTGATTACAACCATGTATTCCTTGTTGAGCAAAATGGTTTCTGAGTTATTTATGAAATTTCAGTCCTATCCTGTGCAGGGAGGGAGATCATTCGTATGACACAGGAATTTGTATGAAGAGACCCTCTGTTGTGTTTCTTAGAGCAAGTCCACCGCAAGGCCTTTTGCCCGGACAGGACAGGGCCTAAGTCCACGAACGTCTCTAGCGGGCAAGGCCAAGCCTGAGCAAGGCGCAAGCCCACAGGCAAGTCCAGCCCATACTTTTGCTTGGGTAAAATGACGCAATGCTGATGCCATAATGACGTCAGCAATCAATTTAAATAACTAAAAAATTGAAAAAAAAAAACTAAAAAATTCAGATTTTTTTTAATTGTAAATATCTAGCCATATTTTTTACTTCCCACACCAAAATTCTATACAAAAGCTAAAATTCTGTATAATATTCTTTATTATAACTACAATTTTATTATAAATACCTAGCCCTATGTGGAAAGTCCCATTCTTAGTCGAGTAAACATCATCGAGGAAGAGTTACGAAGACAAACATTAATTGATGGTTTTAGAAGACTTGGTCAAATGAAAGCATCGCAGCTACACCGAATCTACCCACAAAGTAGACGAACCACCAAGCTTAATTATTGTGTCATTGACAAACTACCAATATAATAATCATTTTATATTTCATTTTATTTACTTTAGCCAAGTCAAACGATAGATATATTATTAATAAAAGTCGAAAGGCTCTAATAATCACTTTCATATTCAGACTCAATATATGTTTGCAATAGATAATCATGATTACGGTACTCCTCCATATAAATAAGATACAAAAGATAATCACGACTATGGTACTTCCCAAATCATAGCCCTAAGAGCTTGAATCTAGCAACAAACCAATGTCCCCTTTAAAGACTTTTCCACGAAAAGTAAAAAAAATAGCCCTAGATCAAATTTTAGATTTAGTTATAGATTAATCCATCGTTCCAGATCATACATTAACTTTAGTATTTCGACTAGAATCAATTTAATAGTTAGATAAGTTCAGTATATATCAATCCATGGCGTGATGCTAAAATATAACTGGTGATTATTGTGACTATTTAGGGTGACGCTGGTAGTTTTTGCCGCGGACCTAGTCCTAGTTGTGTCAGTGACGTCCCTGTCATATTTCTTTCACAAATGATATTATATAGTTAGTCTACGTTAACAAAAATGAAAATAAAAACTAAAATTTGAAATCTATTTGAAATTTTTTTCACTTCCTAAATCTATTTGAGAGAGAATGAGAGATTGAAAGGGTGTTATCTTCATTCTCTCTCTCAGTCTCATCCTAACTCCCATTCTCACTCTTATTTTTCTCTATATACTCTAGCATAAAAAAGAAAAAAGAAAAAAAAAAAAAGAAATGGTTATCAAACAGGCCCTCAATAAATAATTAGGAATTCTAAGCTAGCTAGAAGGTTACTAAGGGGGCGTTTGATATCCTATTTAAATAGGGAACTCAAAAACTTTGATTTTTCTTAAAAATAAGGAGTTCTTAAATCTATTTTTAAGATTAAAAAACGTGTTTGGTATGCAACTTGAAAACAATTTTCAAATCTTAAAATTTTGAGAACTTGTGGGTTGTTAGAAAAAAACTGAAAAAACTGATATTTTTTGTTTTTTAATAATTGGGGTGCTTTTTAGTTGTTCTTGAGTTTGAGTTTTTAAAAATAGGGCTTCCAAATAGGTTTTCTTTGTTTTGGACGCAAATTCTGTTTTTGAGTTTAAAAAGTTGGATTCAAATTGAATACCAAACAGGCCATAAATTATTTTGAGGAATGAAGGAGCAATTTCAAGCAATGAGGATATTGGCCACTCCCGGTCAAACTAATCAAAGAGTCTAAGCTAGGAGATTATTAAATGAATTATGAGAGATGAACGATAAATTTCAAAGCAATGTCCTAGAAGCCGTTCCTATCAGTCCCCCCATTTAATCAAAATTTGATTTGTTACCCTTTTACTTTTGCTCTATTAAATTTCTACAATAAATTGATTAGATGACTGATTTTCCACACAATTAAATTAAAGAATAAGTATTTCCTCCACAAGTATCTTCTACAGTTAATTATACGCATGTGGCGATTATTGTGACTATTTAGGGTGACGATGGTGATGCTGCGGACCTAGTCTTAGGAGCGCCAGTGACGTCCTTGTCATATTTCTTTCATGAATGATATTAAAGTCTAGTTAGTCTATATTAACTTTAGTAAACTAGTTAGGAAGTCCAAGTTAGGAGGTTACTAAATTATTTCGAGGAACGAAGGAGCAATTTCAAGGCAATGACGATATTGGCAACGTCCCTGTCAAACTAATCAGAAAGTTTAAGCTAGGAGATTACTAATAGGAACAGCTTTGATAATTAGAACGGAAAAATTCATTAAATAATGAATTATTGGTTCTAAGTCACCTTTCTTCGTATTCTTAATAAGAAATAATTGAGAAATGACAAAGCAATGTCCTACAAGCCGTCCCTGTCAGTCCCCCATTTATTCAAAATTTGATTTGTTACCCTTTTACTTTTGCGCTATTAAATTTCTACTATAAATTGATTAGATGACTGATTTTCCACACAATAAAATTAAAGAATAAGCACTTCTCCTCCACAAGTATCTTCTACAGGCAATTATATGGTTAGAGCAGGAGGATTATTATTATTTTTTTGGCTGCAGATAAAGCATGTGGCAAGGGCATGTCAGTGTGCATTAGAGAGTTCAGGTCACCTTGCTAGCAACAAAAAAAATTATATGTAACGGGAATATCACTGTTTTGCTATCTCCGATCTATAACACAATAACACGTGAAAAAATGATCCTACATGTTATTGTGTTACTGGCCAGAGATACATGAGAGTTTCTCTTTGCTAGAGATTCTGGTGTAACTGAGATTTAGGGCTGACCCCCAAAGAAAAAAACAATAAAACGAATTAACGTGACTTTCTGATTAATTTGAAAGACATGTAACATCATAATTCGCAATGGGACTAAGTCCAAGGTAATACCAAGTTGATATGTGTTCCTAGTCCATATATATATATATATATATATATGTTATCAGTCAAGTATGGCAGCTACAATATTAATTAATACATTATATTACAGACAGACACATGATTTAATATTAATAAATACATTAAATTATAGACAGACAGATGATTTGTCAAGTTGTTATTGCCTAATTTTTTATCCTTTGGAAACTCCCGAACCCTATATCAAAGGTACCTTCTCAACAAAAACGCTCCATGTAATCTACATAGTTAGTAACCAACTAAGGTCAGAATCATATATAGAGAGAAAGAGGAGGAAGGGGAATTAATAATGTCAATGCAATTGCTAGGTCATCATCATGTGATCCTGTTCGTTTTGTTGTTTTGGTGCAGCATAGTTACCGAAACCAAACCAGCGTCATCATCAGTATTAGCTCCGCCTATAGCAAAGCTTAATTGCATGACGCACTGCGGAATTAATGTCAGCATCCCTTACCCTTTTGGCATTGGACCAAATAAAGATTGTTACTTTAATGAATGGTTTCAGATAGACTGCAACGAGTCTACTGGGCACAAGCCCTTCTTGAGGCGCGCCCAAATGGAGGTGCTCAACATTTCTATTGATGGCACCCTTCAGGTTAAAAGCCCTGTTACTTTCTTCAGCGGTTGCAAGGGAAAGGAAACTCGCCAAGCCCCAAATTTGACGGGAAGCCCTTTTGTGTACTTGGACAGAAAAAACATGTTCACTGCAGTCAGCTGCGGCCGTCTTGCTACCATGAGATCAGATGAGAATGTTTTTCATGGATGCAATTCAACTTGTGATGATCAGAGTACAGATAGTGCTACTTATCGCTGCGGTACCATTGGAAATAACTGTTGCCAGACTACCATTCCTCCAAATATCGGCGTTTTCACTACTGAGATACAGCCAAGAGATCAACTTGAAGGTTGCAACTATGCATTTCTTGTTGACCAAGATTGGTTTTTGAAGAATTTATCAAGCTACAGAGCTATCCAAGGAATGGACAGCGTTCCCGTGGTGCTGGAATGGAACATCAGCTTAGACAACACTTCACACAAAGCATTTGAAGGATTTATTCGAAGAAGTGTAGGTGTGTATGACAGACGTTATAACTATAACGACTCAACACCCTATTGCGAAATATATAATGCCACTACTTCTTCAACATACAATCAGTCAAGCGTTCATTGCTTCTGTCCAGGGGGCTTTCAAGGAAATCCTTATCTTCTCCATCCTTGTCAAGGTACGTACGTAATTAATTAAAACCCTTCCATTTCGTTATCCAAGCTTCGTTCTGGAATGAGCCAACTTCACCATTCATCATCATGTTCATTTGTCCTTCTGTTATTATATTTCAGATATTGATGAATGCAAGCTTAATCGGCGTATGGATCCTGATCTGCTACCTACATCGGATTTCAGTAGCAGTGCTATATGTAAGAATTTCGTTGGTGGTTTTACATTGTACTCAAATGTCACCAGAGTTACATGTAGCTGTTTTGGTGAAAATAGTTGGAATTGCTACTACAAGCCTCTGCCCTCTCGAATCAGAACTGTTCTTTTAGGTATGCCCTTATACTGTTTAGAGTTCATTATTATTAATATAGACCAATTCCATGCTAAAAATGTTGGGAAAAACCCTTATAGTATACTTATTGAATCTTCATTTATAACTTGCTATAATATTTTCTCTGTCTTCGTTTATATTTTCCAAACTTCCTAAAAGCATTAACATTCTCTCTCTCATCACGTCATCTTATGTTTTTTTTCCTTCTACTTCCAATTCTTCTTTCTGCCTTTGACGATTTCTCTATCACTACCCAAACTCTTTCTTCATCTCCAGCACGAAACAACAAGTAGCTCTTCTCACTCTCATATTTCACATCTTACCCATTAATTATTTTTCCTTAAGATTTCAATCAATATATAATAAATTAATGGTATGATATAATTCTCTCAGTATGATTTTTTTTTTCTTTCATGCGTTTGGGGTTTGGTTCAACTACTGTCAAAATATTATATATATATATATATATATATATATATATAGTTGGTTTGGATCTCACTCTCAGGATGATCTCTGTGAGGCTTGCTAAGATATATAATATTTTATTCATTCAGAGTTCAAACCTCAAATATATCTTAGCAAACCTCAAATAATCGTAGCAAAAAACCATATATATTCTCCCAAGGCAAATTAATCATATAGTTGAGATTATTGACTTTTTTTCAAATGCAATCTTAACCATTAAAAGTGCTTTAATCTAAAGGTTGAAAATGTGTGTATAAATTTGTGGCTTTTTGTGTGTCCCCAGATCCTCACCCTATATATATACAGAAATTCTGCTATGCAGACTTCTGTATACACACATTGGAACTAAAAAAAAATATTTAAATGGAAAAACTTTCACTTGAGCTAAACAATATGAAATTACAGAATGAGTTTCTTAATTACGTACCCAAGAGGTTTACGTTTGCTGTTTCGATCTCATAATAGTTAGAGTTCTTTTAGCAATCCATTGTTGTTAGTAAGGATTTGCTGAAATAGACACATGAGGGCTGGAGGAATGTGAGGACATTGCAGTTGTTCCGCTTTTCCAGCAAAGAAAAAATGATGAAGCAATTTCAGAAGAGATGAAAGACATGTATTAATAGGAAGACATAATTAGTATACGTGTGCAGAAAACTCACAAATCATATTCTCCTTTGATAGGTAGGCTACCTCAACACCCAAACCTATTTGGTAGCTACGTAGTTACATAAACCCCAGCTACCTAGAAAAAGAAGGAGAATTACCATCTCAAGGCTTTGATGGTGAAGGAGAAGAAATTGAATTTAGGAAAAACTGGTGTGGGTTTGTATTATAGGTTTGTATTATAAATGGGTATTGTGCAATTAATTTCACAATGAATGGAAAAAGTTTTTTTTTTTTTTTTTTTTTTTGGGGAAAAAAAGGGGGATATAATTGGGGGTAAAATAGGCATTCAGAAGAGTCAACCTATCTAGCGCAAAAAATCAGCTAACACATTCATCATGGCCATTAATTTTTATAATTCCAAGTATATTTATATATGCAGGTGTTTTCATGGGTCCCGGACTATTGTTGCTACTCGTTGGTGCATGGTATGCATACAAAGTCATAAAAAAAAGGAAAGACATTAAACGCAAGGAAAAGTTTTTCAAACGAAATGGTGGTTTATTGTTACAACAACAATTATCATCAGGTGAAATCAATGTTGAGAAAATCAAGCTGTTCAAATCAGAGGAGTTGGAGAAGTCCACTGACAAATTCAACATTGATAGAATTCTTGGCCAAGGAGGCCAAGGTACCGTCTACAAAGGAATGTTTGCAGATGGAAAAGTGGTTGCGATAAAGAAGTCCAAGATAATAGATGAAGGTCAACTTTCAGAATTCATCAATGAGGTTGTGATTCTTTCACAAATAAATCACAGAAATGTGGTTCAACTTTTGGGTTGTTGTTTAGAGACGGAAGTTCCACTCTTAGTTTACGAATTCATACCGAATGGAACCCTTTCCCACTATATTCATGAGCAGAATGAAGACTTTCCATTTACATGGAAAATGCGGTTACGAATTGCAACAGAAATTGCAGGAGCTCTATCGTACTTACATGGTGCAGCTTCGTTTCCTATATATCACAGAGACATCAAATCTACCAACATACTCTTAGATGAGAAATACACAGGAAAAGTTGCTGACTTTGGAACTTCAAGATCAATTGTGATTGGCCAGACACACTTGACCACCGTTGTACAGGGCACATTTGGTTACCTGGACCCTGAATACTTCCAATCAAGCCAATTTACGGAGAAAAGTGATGTCTATAGTTTCGGAGTTGTCCTAGTTGAGCTCTTGACCGGACTACAACCAGTTTTTGCAGTAATCGGGTCACAAGAAAAAGAACGCAGAAGTCTTGCCACTTGTTTCATTATTTCGATGGAGGAAGACCGACTATTTGACATTCTTGATGCTAGGGTTGTGATGGAGGGCTCCAAAGCAGATATCACAACTTTTGCTAACCTTGCAATGAGGTGCTTGGATTTGAATGGAAGGAACCGCCCCACTATGAGAGAGGTCACGGCGGAGTTGGAGGCCATTCAAATGTTGATTGAAAAATCTTCTAATGCTCAACATAATTACAATGGGGTTGAACTTTCAAGTTCAACAGAGTCAGCCTCGGATACGGGCACAAATTCAACATCTGATGAATTTTGACGATCATCTTCTGAGACATGGTAAACAAGTTAATTAAAACACTTGGGTCTTGTAAAATATGTTTAATTTGATGCTGCACACTATTATATGTTGTTTTAGATTATGATGTTCTGTAAGGTAATGTATGCTACGTACTATCAGTAATAATCTGAGAAGTAAAGATTCAGTGAATGAACATTTGTTTGTTCTAAGAGTTTAGGTGTCTAAGGGTTTATAGTGACTCAAGACCCTATTGCTTTAAATCTATTGCCACATACAATAATCGTTCAACGGTCAAATGTTATTGTCCATACGGCTTTGAAGGAAGTCCCTATCTTCTCCAAGCTTGTCAAGGTAATAAATCTTCTAATTCTACTCACATGCAAGCTTCAAAACATGCATCAATATTGACCAGATCACTCTGCAAAACACTTTTTCTTTATTAATAGTAAATGGAAGAGAATGAAGCCGTCAAACATTGCTTGTTCTTTCCTCAGTTCTTGAGGCATTTCATCGAACAACTTGTCCTCGTTATTAAGAAAAATATCAGATCCACAATTGAGCTACTAGGGCAATTTAATCGTGTACACAAAATGCTTGATCTGAACTAATTTTTTTTTTTTTTCGTTTGATAATTGCACTTTATTTATAAATAGTAATTAATACATAAAGGAAAATATTTATCTCTTACTTTGTAAGTAGGAACTCCTACATTTTTGTCAATAGCGATATGACATGTGTGTAGAAGTTTTTCTTTTTGTGTTTTTGATGAATTATTTTTGTAAATGCGTCAAACTATGATATGCAACAAATAGGAGAATCTCCTTCCAGGGAATAGAGGCAAGTAATATCCATATAGAAATATAATTCTTATGTTTTTGTTTTCCTTTGGCGTTGGCTAATATATTCAGATATTGATGAATGCAAGGTCCTTAAGGAGTGTTATAACTTATAATGCTGACCATGGAACATTAGTAACGCTTTATGTGAGAATATTGTTGGGGGGTAACATATGCTCTACTAAAATATAACTGGCGCTACCAGTGAGTTTTCATGCTACTTCAGAAACAGGCCTCCAACCTCTCGGTCAACCAAACTTAGGCCTATTCTTTTAGGTAAAATATATGCTTTCCTATATATACTTACTCTCCTTCATTTGGTTGATTAAGGAAATTCATTTCACAGGTATACAAATGTGTTTGCATAATTATGTAGGTCTTGGAACTAGCATTGGACTACTGTTACTACTTATTTCTGCAAGGTGGGGATACAAAGTAACAAGGAAACAGAGAGATATTAAGCGCTAGAAAATGTCAAACGAAATGGTGGTTTGTTGTTAGAAAAACAATTATCATCAAGTGAAGTTAGTGTTAAGAAAATCAAGTTGTTCAAATCGAAAGAGTTAGAGAAGTCCACCGACAATTTTAGCGCCGATAGGATTCTTGGCCAGGGAGGTCAATGTACTGTTTACAAAGGTATGCTGGCTGATGGAAGAATTGTTGCTGTGAAAAAGTCTAAAATAGTGGACAAAGGCAAACTTTCAGAATTCATCAATGAGGTTGTGATTCTTTCACAAATCAACCACAGAAATGTGGTTCAACTATTGGGTTGTTGTTTGGAGACCGAAGTTCCACTTTTGGTTTACGAATTCATATCAAACGGAACCATTTCCCATTATATCCACCAGCAGAATGAGGACTTTCCACTTACATGTAAAATGCGTTTACGAATTGCCACAGAAATTGCAGGAGCAGTTTAGTACCTGCACTCTGCAGCTTCAGTTCCCATTTATCACCGCGACATCAAGTCGACCAACATACTCTTAGATGAAAAATATAGAAGTCTGGCCACATATTTTAATATTTCAATACAGGAAGATCGTCTATTTGACATACTTGATGCTCGAGTTTTGATGGAGGGTTCTGAAACAGAGATCAAGTTAATTTCTAACCTTGCCAAAAGATGCTTGAGTTTGAATGGAAGGAACCGCCCTACAATGAGGGAGATCACAGCGGAGTTGGAGGCCCTTGAAATTTCAGAAAAGACTGAATATTCTCCACAAAAGTATGAACGGAGTGAATTTTCGAAAAAAGATTCAATCGAGCATTGGGATGTTATTATAGGTCCAACAGGAACATGGTCAGCTTCAGATGATGGTCCAACTTCATCATTACTTTAACTTCCACAATTATCTATCAAGACATGGTGAGGAATAAAAGATTTTATTACATTGTAATGCACTTATGTTTCAATTATATTTTCTTTTGTAATGTATGCTACTACTATAAGTAGTAAAATCTTCTTTTTGTCTACAGTTATAAGGGTTGAACAGGAGTTCAGATATACAAAGATTTGAATTAATGAGTTCAAATTTAATGGGTTGCAATCCCCTGTTCTAGCCTTGTATTGTCTTGGTGATCATCAGCCATAATTTACATCAAAAACTGTAACTCAATCATTAATGTCAATATCCAATATTTTTATAACATCTGTATTAATTTATATTTTTATATGAAACCAATTGTGCAGAGTTGTGAAGTTAATATTAATTATAATCGGCAAGTTTCATCGGTCTTAACTGCACACAGGGACCTCTGTCCATCAAGAAAGGACACAAATATGGCACAGGGTTCGGAATGAGGAGAGATCCCCCAACAAAAGACAAATGAAGAACAAGGATCTTAAAAACAAACACATATACAAAATAATCCAATGACCAGAACAACAAGAAGCTAAAGAACAAACACACACGTCAAGAGGTAGTTAACAACCTCAACATCAGAGGTTAAGGACAACTTCATTTGTCAGAAAAGAGATCCATATATACTTTCATACTTAGTAAATAACTAAGTGAGAGGAGGGAAGAAGGTAGAAGACCAATTCATTAGTGCAGTATGCAATTTCTCCTTCATATGACCATCTTGTTGTTATGGCGCATAAGCACACAATCAGCAGAACCAGATCAATTAGGGCCAATAGCAAAGCCTAGTTGCGAAACGCATTGCGGAGTTGTTAGCATCCCGTACCCTTTTGGGATTGGACCTAGCAGCAGCTGTTACATGTACGATTGGTTTGAAATACACTGCGACAACTCTACCAGTCCTCACAATCCTTTCTTGAGGGTTGCCAAGCTTGAGGTGCTGAACATCTCTATCGAAGGCACGCTTCTGGTTAAGAACCCTGTTACTTTCTTTTTCTACAGAAGAAAGACCCCCCTAGCACCGAATTTGACGGGAAGCCCTTTCTTATACTCTCAGAAATACAACCGGTTCACATCAGTGAGTTGTGGCTTCTTTGCCTTGGTAAGGTCATACCGCGACGAGCGTGTTGTTGGCGGCTGCATGTCAACTTGTGATAAGAGTGCTGAAACTGCACACAACCATGGATGCATAGGCATTAACTGCTGCCAGACTACCCTTCCCCAATATCTCAGCGTGATTGAGACTCAGATAAAATCTGAATCTGAAGAAAGTTCTACTAGCGGAAATGACCGAATGTTGACTCGTTACAACTATGCATTCCTTGTGGAGCAAGATTGGTTTCGGAACAATTTATCGAATTTTAGAGACGTCAAGGACATGGACAGCGTTCCGGTTGTGCTTGAATGGAGATTGAGCTTGGAGAACATGAATAGTTCGTTAATCGAATTATTTAAAAGGTTCATTACAAACACATCAGAGCGACATCTCAGTCTCATAGGATTTTCCCAAAACTCGATGCCCTATTGCAGAATATATAATGTCACTTCTTCCACATACCAGTGCCACGGGCAATGATTTTCCACTTAATTCAGACATGACTACTTCAAGTTGTGTAGATGAATCTGTAAGATAATTTATTATCCCAATCCCTTCAGAATTGGTCTTCTATTCATTATCGGATTGCAAGACTCAAGACTAATCAAGAGCTCAACACAACTCTCGACCTGCAGCCTCTGTGTCAGTGTCCCATATGGATTACAAGGCTAAAGGGGTTTCTAGTTCTATGAGAATTAGGATTAAAAGTTCTATAGCAATAAGGATACCTCAAGGAGTCTCTTGATGGGCAAGACTCCTTGAGTGATGCATATAAATAGAACAGCTCCCTCTAAGAGCCGATACACACAAAATCTCATCAAGTGATTCACCCCATCTGGAATCTGAGAATAAGGCATTCGGTGATCTTAGAGAAGAGCTGTCTCCCAGGTGTTTGACAAAAGGCTTCAATGGCAGAACAAGGTTAGTGTTCAAGTTATTATAACTTATTAAGTTTACATGTGGTATCAGAGCGTAAGTTATTTTATCTTCTACCCAACCAATTTTGTTGCAGCATTTAGAACTTGAAAATTGAAGGATAATTAAAGTTTTCAAGGTTAAAGAAACTTGTTACAGCAAGAGTTAAAGTTAACACCTTGCTGTGACAAAACAGAAATTGATCAAAGTTTGTATAGTTCTTGCCGTGCTCTGAGCAAGCCAAAGCAACTCAGACACAACAAGATCTGTACATTCAAAGTTTTATGATCAAACTTGTGTTGAAAATAAAGGCATAATGAATGATTCACTGTCCAAAGATGTGAATGATTTATCGTGCAATTATTTTCAGCAGAACAGCATAAGAGATGAAACATGTAGGCTATCAAGATTGTTCTTCTGTCCAAAGATGTGGAACTTTTCTTGTACAGGAAGCTTATGTGATTTTCATATCTTAGTGTTGATGAACATGTTTTGATTTCTTCACCTAAAGGTGAGAATTGATCATGTTTTAAAGATTCTGGGGTTTTTCAGTTTTAAACACATATATATATATACTATGTGTTTTTCAGTTAATCACAACTCGATTGAAACTCTCATTGGCTCCAACTACACCAAATGGAGGGAAGATGTGGAAATTGCTCTAGGATTGCTGGATTATGAGATGGTCATTGAAGAAGAAGCTCCTGCAGAACCTGCTGCTACTGCATCTGCTGAAGCAAAAGCAAAATATGCAAAATGGATTAAAGCCAACAAGATGGCTATTCTAATCATGAGGAGATCAATTTCACCATCTGTCAGAGGAAGCATCACACCATCTGATAATGCCAAGAAGTTCATTGATTCTATTGCGGAAAAATTTCAGGAATCCAAGAAAGCTGAAATTGGTACTCTGATGGCACAACTTACTGATGCAAAATACAATGGGGAGAAGTGTGTAAGAACACACATATTGAATATGCTGGAAATTGGGAACAAGCTGCAAGCACTCAAAGTCAATGTGGATGAAAATATGATGGTACACTTTGCAATAAATTCTCTACCAAGCACTTTCAAGCACCTTAGAAGCACCTATGTAGCACAGAAGGAAATATGGACAGTAACTGACCTCATAGGCATCTGTGTGCAGGAAGAACAAAATATGAAGAAAGATAAGGCTGAAGAAAGAGTTAACATGGTTCACAACTTCAAACCCAAAAAGGATTTTGGAAAGGGTAAAATTGCTTGGAAGAAAAACAAGGAAGAAAAGGGAAGTAAGGGGCTAGAACCAGAAGGTTTCAAGTGTTACTTCTGCAAGAAATTTGGTCATATGAAGAGGAATTGTGACAGATACAAACGCTGGCTAGATAAACAGAAGGCTAAAGGTAAGTCTAGTCAAGTAAATGTTTGTTTTGAGTCTAATGCAATTGAGATTTCTTCAGATTCATGGTGGTTGGATAGTGGTGCAACAGTTCATGTGGCTAATTGTTTGCAGGGGTTCAAAACAAAGAGGCTGCCAAGCAAGGCTGAGATGAAGGTGTTCGTGGGAAATGGAGAAAGAGTCAAGGTGGAGTACATTGGATTAGCTAAGATCGTTTTGGAGTCTGGTTTTATTTTGGAGTTAGTAGATGTAGTTTATATTCCTTTTATGAAAAGGAATCTTATTTCAGTTAGTAAGCGTGTAAAATCAAACTTACAGTTTGAGTTTGATGAGTCTGGATTCTCCATTTTCAGAAATAAAGTTATGATTGGTAATGGTTTTCTAGATGATGGCATGTTTCGTTTGAATTGCAAGAAACCAAATCCAAGTACTGCTAATCTAAACATCAATCTGATAAGCACTAAAAGGAAAGCAGATAAAGAAGAATCATATAGACTTTGGCACAAGAGACTAGGACATGTCTCGAATGAAAGAATGAATCTGCTAAACAAAGAAAATCTGTTGCCACCACTTAACCACCATGACAAAGACAACGTTTGCATTGAATGTGTTAAAGGAAAGTTAACTAATTTGAGGAAGAAAGGTGCTACAAGAAGTGAGAAACTGCTGGAAATTATACATACTGACATATGTGGTCCTTTTCCCACTAAAACACATGATGGTTTTAAGTATTTCATAACCTTCACAGATGATTTTTCAAGATATGGTTATGTATACTTAATATCTGAAAAATCCAATGCATTAGACATGTTTAAAGTTTACAAAACAGAGGTAGAGAACCAGCTGGATTCGAAAATAAAAGTGGTAAGGTCAGACAGAGGAGGTGAGTTTTATGGCAGATTTGATGAAAAAGGAAGAAATCCTGGACCTTTTGCAAAGTTTTTACAGAAGAAGGAATTGTGGCTCAATATACTAATCCAGGTACGCCACAACAAAATGGCGTGGCAGAAAGACGAAATAGAACATTGATTGAAATGATTAGAAGCTTAATGTGCTGTTCTAAACTTCCAAAATTTCTCTGGGGGGAGGCTTTGAAAACATCAAACTATTTGCTGAATATAACTCCTACGAAAAGTGTGAACAAAATCCCTTATGAGATATGGTGCAACAGAAAACCATGTCTCTCACACCTCAAAGTCTGGGGAAGCAAGGCAGAAGCAAAGTTCTATAATCCATCAGAAAAGAAACTAGATTCCAAGACAGTTACATGCTTTTTCGTGGGATATCCAGATAGAACAAAAGGGTACAGGTTTTACTATCCCAACAATACCACAAGGTTTATGGAAACACAAAGTGCAATTTTCATTGAGGATGAAAGTGAGCAAGGCACTGATGAAAATTTTGATTTTGATGAAAATTTGGAAGATGAGGAATTTACAGGAAAAGAAGATTTGATAAGAGAAACAACAGTCTTGCCATTCACTGATTCGAGTGACAAGCAAATCTCACCAATTCATGATGAAAGAAATTTAGAAGAGAATCAAATAACTGAAGCTCAACCAACTGCAGCAGAAAATATGCAGATAGATCAACAAGAGCAGCAGCCTTACAACTCAGAACTGAGAAGGTCACAAAGAACTAAGAGACCTGCTTTATCAAACGACTATTATGTCTACCTGCAAGAGTCAGAACATGACATCAACACCACAGAAGATCCTGTGTCTTTTAAACAGGCTGTGCAAAGTGAAGAATGTGAAAAATGGATGGAAGCAATGGAGTCTGAGCTTCAGTCAATGAGTAAAAATGGTGTATGGAAGCTTGTAGCATTGCCTCAAGGATGTAAACCAATAGGATGCAAATGGGTTTACAAGACCAAAAGAAACTCAAAGGGACAAATAGACAGATATAAGGCACGTTTGGTAGCAAAAGGGTTCACACAACAAGAGGGAGTGGATTACAATGAAACATTCTCACCTGTTTCAACTAAAGATTCTTTAAGGGTGATAATGGCATTAGTGGCACATTTCGATTTACATCTCCATCAAATGGACGTTAAGACTGCATTTTTGAATGGAAACCTTATTGAAGAAATTTATATGAAACAACCGGATGGTTTCATTCAAAAAGGGGAAGAAGATTTGGTTTGCAAGTTGCAAAAATCAATATATGGATTAAAACAAGCTTCAAGGCAGTGGTATTTGAAGTTTGATGAAGTTGTGAAGTCTCAAGGTTTCATTGATAATCCCTTAGATGAATGCATTTATCTCAAATTTCTTGGAAGACATTATATTTTCATGCTCCTTTATGTTGATGACATTCTCTTAGCAAGCAGCAACTTGTCATTATTACATGACACTAAGAGAATGCTGTCAAATTATTTTGAGATGAGTGATTTAGGTGAAGCAAATTATGTATTGGGGATTGAAATTAGTAGAGATAGAGAAAGGGGATTACTTGGTCTATCACAAAAAGGATATATAAAAAGGATACTCAAAAGATTCAATATGGAAAACTGCACAGGTTGTGATGTTCCATTCTCAAAAGGTGATAAACTGAGCTGTGATCAATCTCCTAAAACTGAGCAAGAAAAGCTGGAAATGCAGGACAAGCCCTATGCTTCACTTGTAGGAAGCTTGATGTATGCACAAGTTTGTACAAGGCCAGACCTTGCTTTCTGCATAAGTGTTCTTGGAAGGTTTCAATCTAACCCAGGCCAAGAACATTGGGTAGCAGGCAAGAAGGTTTTGAGGTATTTACAGAGAACTAAAGAGTACAAACTGGTTTATCGAAGAGTTGAAGAATTAAAACTGGAAGGATATGCTGATGCAGATTTTGCTGGATGCTTGGATACTCAGAAGTGTACATCAGGTGTTGTATTCTTGTTTGCAGGAGGAGCAGTGGCATGGAAAAGTGTAAAACAACAAAATGTATCAACCTCAACTATGCAGGCTGAATTCTTAGCAGTTTATGAAGCTACTTCAATAGCAATATGGCTTAAGAATTTTATGTCAGTGTTGAGAATTGTGGAATCCATACAGAGACCAATCCAGCTGTGGAATGATAACAGTGCTGCAGTTTATTTTGCAAAAGGAAATAAGAGATCGTCAGGTCTGAGACATCTGCAGTTAAAGTTTCTGTCAGCAAAAGAGAAGATCCGAGATGGTTTTACAACTCTAGATCACATTGGGACAGATTCTATGATTGCAGACCCTTTGAACAAAGGTTTGCCTAATCATGTTTTTCATAGGCATGTCAAAAGCATGGGTTTGCAGATCAGTTTTGATGTTTAAGTCAGTGGGAGTCAGTGGGAGCCAGAGTTAGATCTGTTTTCTTTTAATTAGTTTCAATCGAAGTTGTCCTTACAGTTTTATTTTGAAATTGCTATTCAAAGTTTTCTTAAATTGTGTTTTTCCAATTTATAAATATTTTGGCATATGGATGAAGGAAGAATCTGCAAAATTTGCTAGCACTTGTGTTTTTGCATTTTCGTATCCATGAAGGAGTCATGCAAGTTTATTAAGACCTTGGTAGTCTTGTAAGGGTGAGCTAAGTTTTGTTTTGATCATTAAGTTTACTAAGGTAGATCACAACAAGTTTTTGATACTAATTCAGTTGGCAGTCGCATGTGTTGATGTACATTTGTATGTGTGGTTGTAAAAGACTTGAGTTTGGTTGCTCAATGTTCTTTGACAGTTCCATATGAGTTTATATCAATGACAGTGGCTTGATAAGAAATTGAGAAGGTTGAGTTCTAAATTGGCCATTAAGAGATTGCTCTTGAGTCACAATGAATATTTGACCAAGTGGGAGAATGTAAGATAATTTATTATCCCAATCCCTTCAGAATTGGTCTTCTATTCATTATCGGATTGCAAGACTCAAGACTAATCAAGAGCTCAACACAACTCTCGACCTGCAGCCTCTGTGTCAGTGTCCCATATGGATTACAAGGCTAAAGGGGTTTCTAGTTCTATGAGAATTAGGATTAAAAGTTCTATAGCAACAAGGATACCTCAAGGAGTCTCTTGATGGGCAAGACTCCTTGAGTGATGCATATAAATAGAACAGCTCCCTCTAAGAGCCGATACACACAAAATCTCATCAAGTGATTCACCCCATCTGGAATATGAGAATAAGGCATTCGGTGATCTTAGAGAAGAGCTGTCTCCCAGGTGTTTGACAAAAGGCTTCAATGGCAGAACAAGGTTAGTGTTCAAGTTATTATAACTTATTAAGTTTACAGAATCAGGTTTCTTGCAGTCTTCAGAAAATGTGGACCAAGTAAATCCAACTCACAACTCAAAACTTTGTGAAGGTAAGATAAGATAGTGTGATTGTGTATTACAAGCATTTTATTCTTAACAGAATGGTCAGATGCATGGGAAGTCTTCTTCCGTGTGAATACTTGTTCAAAAGAATTAGTACTTTTTCTGAGTGGTTACTCATATTCTTTTTATTAAATGTTGCAATTTGGTAGGTTCACAAGTCAGGGTCCTTTGGGAGGTCACTGGATATTTCAAAATTCAGCAGCTATGATGAGCTGCGCAGTGAGCTCGCTCGTATGTTTGGCCTTGAAGGCCAATTAGAGGACCCTCAGAGATCAGGCTGGCAGCTTGTATTTGGTGACCGGGAGAATGATGTTCTTCTCCTTGGCGACGACCCTTGGCAGTAAGTCCCAAATTGTATTTCATCATTTCACTTATACTAGTCAATTATTATACACTCTGTTTGCATTGGCAATTCTGAAATTCGAGCTTCCCATGCGTTTCAGTTATTACTGTTTTTTGTAAAATGTTTCATCCTGGATTACTGGGCACAAGTTTAATGTTTTCGAAGTAGCTACTGTAATGATTTTATTCTGTATGTCAAATTGTTAAAAGTGTAGGAGCTGGTATCCCAAATTTGTGGACAGAAACAGCGGTAATGTTTAGAAAACGCCTTGAGGTTTAAAGTGTTGTAGGAGTAGCTTAAGCCATTTTAAATCGTTGACTGTTTTCTCACTTTTTCCAGAGTTTTAAGTTACTATTTTGCATGTGTACATCCCTGAGCCTTAAACAGTAGTCTTCTGAAGTTTTGAACTGTTCTTTTTCATGATTCAGTTGAAGTAAATGATTCTTCTCTTATATTCAGGGAGTTTGTGAACAATGTACGGTATATCAAGATACTCTCGCCACTTGAAGTGCAACAGATGGGAAAGGAAGGCCTCAATTGTGCGGCTTCTGTCCCAAGCAATAAGCTTTCCAATGGTGGCAACAACACCTGCGATGACTACGTGAGTCGACAAGACGGGAGAAACTCATCCAATGGGATTGCATCGTTGGGCTCACTGGACTACTAAAAGGCCAATGCTTTGCTAAAAATGGAAAATTAAAAATTGGCTGCGAATGATGAGTGTTTTAACTATGCTAGTAGTGTTGTTCGTAAAAAAGAATTGTTAGCATTCTTTTACCCTTTTCTGTGGTCGGTGGAGATGTACTTCCTTAGGCTAAGTCTATTTGAAGCTTGCATGTCAGCTTATGATTATATACTGTAAATTATAGTAGGAAGGAATCTTGTTTCTGAAACTACCACTACAGCACGTAGAACAACACGCACCCTAAAGAGAGATTGCTTGATGTCCGAGTCCGATAGCACTTTCTATGCTATCTTGTCTTGTAATTTATTATTAAATGAAATTAAGCACTTACTTGTATCATTAATCAGACTGTTCAAGTGCCAACCTGTTCCATTACTATATTGACAATCTTAAGTTTCGATTAAATTCTGTACGCTTTCATTCATGGCCGAAAGTACCTTATTGGTTTAACTCTTGTTGAACGGAAAATTTTCACAAAAGCAATTAGCCAAGAATTTGACTTGGGTTAGAATTGAATTTGTTTTGTCCCTGCAATCTTATCAAGAAAAACATATAAAAATAAAATAGATGTATTTCAGTGGTTTTGAAACATCAAGAGATAAGCATCTCGGTTGAGAAGTGGTCATCAGCTTGAATTCAAACTCATCATAAGATAACCTCTATAAGAGGCATGACACGAGGGGAGGTTGCAGAGACAAAAAATAAAAGGGGAGGCTCCAGAAAAAAAAAGAAAAGCCTGTAAGGCCGCAAGTCTTGGGGAGAGTTGCAGGAACGAAGAGGAAGAGCAAGCACATAAGAGGATTCTTGGCTCTCTATGGCAAGGCTTCGCTCAAAGACTTCCAAGGATGCATCCAGTACGATCAACCCATGGGGGTTCTTGGCTATGATGATTGAAATCATCACGTATTAAGTCAAGAAACTACTCTAAGGTGTACCTCTTCTCAAGTACCTCCAGGACAGCCAGCTATGGACTGACAGCCAAGATGATTTCAATCATCATATATTCTATTCCAACAGGCAGCTCTGATCAAATGCTTTCAAAGATGTGTCCAACCTCCAATTCAACATCAATTCGTGTGGGCTGATTGTGATGGTGGGCAAATCACCAAAAAAAATCAGAACTGGTGCACAACTCTCTTGAAAAGGGGCGTAGAGGAAATCCTAGAGTTCTCTAGGTTTCCCTTATTGTGGCGCCACAAAAGCCAAAGCTCGTTCAATGATGTTCATCATGAGATGGACAAACAGCAAAAAAATAGATCAAACTGAAAGAATCAAAGGCAGCAAGACAGTGAGATTTCTCTCAGAGATGCTTTGAGCATCCAAACCCACAAAACAAATCTTGGATACAAAATCCATCATGGGTGTGTAACCCTCAATCAAACACTCTGTGACCGATCCAATCTGGGTACAAAACCCACAAACAAAACCATGGGGTCTGGTGCATACAGAGGCGATGAACTGAAAAAAAGGAAGCTGAAGACAGTCACGCTTTTCTTTGGCAGCTTGGTGTTGTTGCATACAGCAAGAACAAACAAAGACAACGAAGAAAAGGGGCAGCCAGCAGGCTGTGGAGAGACACCAAGAAAAAATGAATAAAGCCATGAGGCTTGGACAAACATGGAGAAGGCACCACAGTGCTGAAGAAAAAGTGCACGGCAGTGATGAGGGCATAGCCTTGAGGAGGGAGGCAGCCATGAGGCTGTAAAAAAAAAAAGAGCTTCTGAAACAGAGCAAACCAAATGCTCCAAATCAATGAAACTGGCAGTTTCAATTCAAGAATGTGAGCCACTTCAATTCAACACCTTTATATTTTTTGCATCTTCAACAAAGTTCCTCCCTGGAAGTCTCTTAGCTTGTTTATGAAACCCATAAACCAAATTATATGGATTATCAATCCATCATGGGTGGCAACCCGCAATCAAACAAACGGATGACAATCCATGCTTGGGTATAAAACCCGTAAGTCAATAATGCTCTGCCGAACGAATCTCCATGCTCCTCCGAAGTCCCCCATGTTTGGGTATAAAAGCTTCTGTACAAATTGTGGAGCCATGATATGCTGTGCAATAAGGGAAAAAAAAGTGCCGCAAGACCAAAGCACCATTTTGGCACGCTCTAATTGCAACCACAGAAAATATCTATTTGCTGGCAGAGTAAAAATAATAAATCAAGGCTGGGGTGTTCAACCCACCGTCAAAAACAGCCAACTAAGGATCTTCATCATAATCCAAAATGAGCAATGTTTGTGTGTATCACATGCTTTGATCTTGGATTGCCCCTCCAGCAAACAAGAGAGATCACCCCTTCTTTTCATGAGTGTCAGCCAAAAAGAAGAAAAAACAGCTCATGAATTGTTAAAGGGCTCCAAGACATGAGACGTGCCGACTCGTTGATGTTTAAGAGGTCAACAATTGGGTCTCTACCAACAAAGTGGTCAGCAAATTCAGTGACAATAAAGCTGCACCAAAGCAAAAAGAAAGAAAACAAAAGGAAGGAAATAATATTGTTGTGGAGGAGATGCCACCACGTGAAAGACCAAAACAAGAAAGCAGCAATATTGTTTTGTTCTCATTTTGCATGCAAGAAATAAACAAGAGGATGGAGTCTTAGAACTTCACGGCTCCATATTTACTCAAGACAAGTTCGAGACAAGTTCACGGCTTCACGGCTCAAAGCTTCACAGGCCTACTTACTCAAGACAGGTTCGGGAAAGCAAAACACTAAGGCTTCACTCCTGTAAGGATCTCCATAAGTCCGTTTGCGATATGGTAGTTCCGCTCAAATTCAAAGCTGAGTCAATTAGGTACTGCTAAATCAATTGAGGTGGGCTTCATGGGTTTGTTGTACAAAGTCACAAAGGTCATGCAACAAGTCTAAGAGCCCAAAACACAAAGTCTCAAGTCCGCAAATGATGGATTATGGGCTTAAATTCCAAAAATGCCCATTAATTCTCAAATCGTCAAGTGAAGACTCAAGTGGCACAAAACCACACCAGATGTCAAGGGGTACAAAACCACTTCAAAAGCCACACTAAGAAATGTGGGAATCAACCATTGTGGCAAAGAAGCTATTCAAAAAGGAGTGCCAAGCGACTCAACCATACTGTGTCCATGACTCCATTCCAAATAAATGATTGGTCGTGCTACAAGCATTGAGCTCACTCTCAAAAGATACGAAAGGAGCATCAATATGGATTAACGGGCTTATCAACCACGATAGCCCATTAATCTCAAATCCTCCAAATCATGCATGGATACAAATGCAAATGTCAATTGTAGAGAATTAGTGGGTTCATCAAAATTGCTCATTATTTTTCTTGGACATTGGAAAAAAGAAAAATGGTACAAAACCATCCAATATTTCCCATGGGTCATCTACCCATGCAAATTTCATTGAGATTAAATTCATCTCTTAAACACAAATTCTCAATTAGTGGGCCACACTTACCCATTAATTTCCAATTTTTCCCATAGGTCATCTACCTATGAAAATCTCCAAATTGTCCCAAAGACACAAATTCTCAATTAGTGGGCCACAGTTACCCATTAACTTCCAAAATTTGGAACTACGTCGGTTTGATCCCGTCAAGGGTACGTAGGCAGTCTAACATCCCAATAGACGCAACCGCAATCAAGTATAAATCTCTGGTTTATCTTAACCAGATTTCGCCAAAACACTTTCCCAAGTGCAATTGTCAATTTTTTTTGGGAAAATTAATGGGATAATCAAAATTACTCATTATTTTTCTTGGACATTGACAACCAGAAAAGTCGTACAAAACCATTCAATTTTTCATGGGTCATCTACCCATGCAAATTTCAATGAGATTAAATTCAAATCTCTCAAATTCAAGTTCTCAATTAGTGGGCTACACTTACCCATTAATTTCCAATATTTCCCATGGGTCATCTACCCATGCAAATTTCATTGAGATTAATTCTAAATCTCTCAAATACAAATTCTTAATTAGTGGGCCACACTTATCCATTAATTTCCAATTTTTCCCATAGGTCATCTACCTATGAAAATCCCCAAACGCAATTGTCAATGTTTAGGAAAAATTAATGGGATAATTAAAATTACTCATTATTTTTCTTGGACATTGACAACAACGAAAGTGGTACAAAACCATCCAATTTTCCATGGGTCATCTACCCATGAAAACTCTAATGAGATTAAATCCAAGTCTCTCAAACAGAAATTCTCAATTAGTGGGCCACACTTACCCGTTAATTTCCAAATTTCGAACTACGTTGGTTTGATCCCTTTGAAAGGGTACGTAGGCAATCTAGAGATTCAATCTAGATGCAACCATCCCAAATGCAATCCCATATCGAATCCCTGGTTTATTCAGCTAAATTCACTCAAACACTTCTCAATACAATTCAAATCAAATTTCCCTCGCAATGAGTCATTTATTCATTGCGATTCTTTGAACTACGAGTGGCTTGATTCCCACAAGGGATACGTAGGCATCCTGAGGTTGGACTTGGGAGTTGTCGCAAAATCAAACACACACATTCTGTTTCTTTATGATGGAATCAAAGGGTGTTCCCTTGAAGCAAGGGATTGTAATTAAGAGACTTGCGTCTCGAATGGGTCGAACCTAAAATAATAAAACCCCGTTATTTAATTAGTGGGGGTGAAATTATATTAGGAGGATCACATTTTCCTTCAACAACTCTGGTCATTGCATTTGTGCATTTTCACCGGCTGCATGCATGTAGTATGCGTGCATATGTAGAGAATGCTCTCTTGTGAAACTCATGTTGCCAAACAAATGCTTGATTGTGAATGTGTTTTCAAGGTTGCTACTTTTATTAGATTTCAAGGGGATAATGCTTCCTTGCCAGCCACCCGCTGACAGACGCGGCAGACGCGATAGACGGACGAGAAATGAGATAGGATTAGGATAAATTAAAGATCCTATTTATTTGATATATAATCAAAAGAGGAACAGTTTTGATGCATGATGGTATTTATACAATGATACTCATCTTTTGTCACATTAATGTTCTGTAATTAATGTGACTTCTAGTTGGTTTTTTGCTGCATGTAGCTCGTGGGGCATGCTAGTGACTTCAGAGTTCAAGCCAATTACCTTGCTAGCAGATTCTGGTGCGTAACTGGGACGGTTTCATTTCACAAAGTCTCACTAATAGAAAAAAGAACAGACGAATTAATGTGACTTCTGCTTGACTTGGTAGACATGAAACATCGTAGTTCACATTGTCACCTAGTTTGAGGTAATGCCGAGTTGAGTTGTTACTTTTGTTTGACTCTTGCTTGTGTTGTGGTACATGTGTGAATGCATTGCTTTACAACTAGAGGAGCTGGGTCCATATATACGCGCGTACCTTCTCAACAAAAACGCTCAATGCAAACTATAGTTAGTACTAACCAACCAAGATCAAATATACAGAGAAGGGAAGGTTATTCTACTTGTTGTTTAATTTAATCGTTTAATTAAATTATTAGAATAATACTGAATGTTGTTCCTCCAACAAATTTCACTCAAGATAACGTGTTAGATCAAAGGTAAACATTCCCACAAAAAAAAAAAGAAATAAAAAATGAACTCTCAGATTGATTTACTACGAAATTTCTCTCTTCAATATCTGCTTTGAATATGTTGAAACTAGCAAGTTAATATATGTAAAATATAAACTAATGCAACTAGGAGGGTCTTTTTAATATTTTTTAAATAATATAGCCGTACGGCTTGCCTACCAATTTTTTTTTTTTTTATAAAAAAAATAGTATAGCCGCGTGGCTATACTTGTTTTCACACGTATAGGCGGCTCCCTTTTTTTTTTTTCCAATAAAGAGTATAACCGCGCGGCAATATGCGGGTATTTATTATTATTATTATTATTATTATTATTTTTTTTAAATAGTATACTGCGCGGTTACACTGTGGCATTTCTTGGAAAAAATAGTATAGCCGCACGGCTAAACCTTTTTAACATGTGGGTCACCTTTTTTTAATACTAAATAGGCTATACCATTTTTATATAGCCGCTTGGTTCATTTTTAATACTAAATAGTATAGGTGGGTCACCTTTCTTTTAATTTTTTTTTAATTAAACAGTAATAGCCAAGCGGCTATACTTTATATATACTAGGATCTTTTTATTTATTTATTTATTATTATTATTTTTTAAAATTTCTCAATTTTCTTTTACCGGTAATAGTAGTTTAGAGCATTATTCATTATTATTAGGCCAGTACCCGAGTCTCTATTGTCCCCTTTGATTTTTTTTACTTTACTAGAGTTATTACCCATGTAAAGAATTTAGCATTTTCACATTTAATACTTGTATTATATATGTACGTATGTACGTATTTTTCAATAATACATCCTTTTTCTATACACGTTAGACTGGATAAAATACATTTTTTTTAATACACGTGTTTTTCATGTTTAATACACGTTTTTTTCACAAAAGTTTCAAGAATACACACAGAATTCACGTATTATACACATAAATTTCACATATTATTGAATAAAAATAATATATGTTAAAAAATTTAAATAAATTATATTAAAATATTATATAGTGGCCCAACTTTTCAGTTGTAATTTCACAAAATTTTGCCGAATAAAATACGTACTTTTTCCTTTCCATATTTTACTAACTATGAAAGAATGTGAGAGGCAAAGATTACTTTTTACTTGTAACAAAAATGCAAGATGGTGATTTTGCAAATTTCAAACAAATATTTATGGGTATATTTATGGTAGTATTCTTCATGTAAAGTGTTGTTTGAGGCCTAGGGTTAACCTGATTATGGACGGTGGAGCAATGTTCATTTAAATATAATATTAAAACCAATGGGTAAAGACCAATGGTAAAGGGTCACTTGCAGACCACTAGTCTCGAGTTCAAATTCTGATGGCACCTTAGTGTGTAATAGGTCAATTGGTTATGAAGTCTGTGATAGATAATAAAGATTGCTAAGTTTAGAGTAATAGTAGTGTGATCGCTCTAGATTAGAGTTCGAATCCCTTTCCCTCTAGATTTGAGTGATTGCTCTTACATGCGCTAGAGCTTTTCTCTTAATCATAGATAATAAAGATTTTTAAGTTCAGAGTAATATTAGTGTTACATAATGTTATTTTAAATTTGTCATAATAATTTTTGATAGTCTACGTGACACCATACATTATTGCATAACTTTATAATAGTAGAACAAACTTGTGATAATTATGTCATTGAAAAACAGAGAGTCGTTTCCGAATTTTTGTTTAGATGCCCGTCTTCTAAAAAATCACTGAGTTGGTATTAGCCAAAACCATAGCCCCCTTTCTCCCAAAAAAAAAAAAAAAAACTCTTAGAGCCTTTTCCACTTTGAGGGAGGAGGAAGCCTTTGTTCTTCCCCCCTCTCCCCTCTTCTCTTCCTCTCTTCCTCCTTTCACATCTTCCCCCATTTTCAGAGACAAAGGATTTTCCTTATTTGTCTTAGTTTTGTTATGATTTTCATCCAACCATTATAAGCGGCTGCGGCTCAGCGTCAAATCTTCACCTGCATTTCGGCGTCGGATCTCCACCAACATCTTTTTTGCAATTTCTTTATGTTTGGAATAAGTTGCAGAGACTCTTTGGGTTCTCTGTGTAGTTTTCACCTCTCCTTTTGTGAGAGTTTTTCATCTCTCCTTTGTAAGAGCTTTTCATCTCTCCTTGGTGAGAGTTTTATTTGTATTGTTATGACTTTGTTTTTTCAAGCTTTATCTCTTTTTTATTATTCTAAGTGTGCAATCTTACTTGGGATGTCATTGAAAAACAGAGATTCGCATATGGGGTGGCACCATACATTATTCGCATATGGTGATAGCAAAGCCTAATTGCAGAACGCACTGTGGAAATGTTAGCATCCCATACCCTTTTGGGATTGGACCAAATAAAGATTGTTAGTTTCAACTAGAATGCAACAAATCTACTGGGGACAAACAATACTAATCGCTGTGATAACGAAATCCAGACTAACATTCCTCCAAATCTCAGTGTTTTCACTACTGAAACACAAGCAAGATATCAAAATGGTGGTTGCGGCTATGCATTTCTTGTTGACCAAGATTGGTTTGTGAACAATTTATCAAGTTATAGAGCTATCCAGGGCATGGACAGCGTGGTGCTAGATTGGAAGATCAGCTTAGACAATACTTCACTCAGATCCTTTAAAGGATTTATTGGAACAGAGCCAGATTATTATGATTTTGAACGGAACTATATTATTGACTCAACACCCTATTGTGAAATATACAATGCCACTACTTCTTCCACATACAATCAGTCAAGCCTTCACTGTTCCTGTCCGGCAGGCTTTGAAGGAAATCCTTATCTTCTCCACCCTTGTCAAGGTACGTAATTAATTAAATTTAAACCCTCTTTAAAAAAAAAAATACAAATTGAATGTATAGCTAACTTTTCATTCTGGAATTACCAAACTTCACCATTCACCATCTTGTTCATTTGCCTTTCTGTTATTACATTTCAGATATTGATGAATGCAAGGGCCTTAATCAGTGTAATGATCTGCTAGGTTTAAGGGAATTCGGAGGCAGTTCTATATGTGAGAATTTCGTTGGTGGTTATAAATGCTACTCAAATGTAACAAGAAGTACATGTGTGTATTATGGTGAAGCTAATTGGGAATGCTACTTCGAGATCCTATGACATCTCGGTCCCATCGAATCAGAACCATTCTTTTAGGTATGCTCCTATTCAGAGTTCATTATACTTTTGTTCTTTCTTCATAAAGACAGAGATGATCAATTTTCGAATTTCTAAAGAAAAAAAGTCGTTGCCAATAATTGACCTTTAGTCTAATGGCATTTAGATTTCACTGTACTGGAGAATGTTGTGGCTCCCAATCCTGCGAATTGCTTGATATATAATTTTTTTATATATTACAGATGTGGTACGGTATGAATAAGTTGAAGTATATTTATATGCAGGTCTTTTCATGGGTCCTGGACTATTGTTACTACTCGTTGGTGCATGGTATGCATACAAAGTCATAAAGAAAAGGAAAAACATCGAACTCAAGGAAAGGTTTTTCAAACGAAACAGTGGTTTATTGTTACAACAACAATTATCATAAAATGTTGAGAAAATCAAGTTGTTCAAATCAGAGGAGTTGGAGAAGTCCACTGACAAATACAACACTCATAGAATTCTTGGTCAGGAAGGCCAAGGTACCGTCTACAAAGGAATGTTCGAAGATGGAAGAATCATTGCGGTAAAGAAGTCTAACATATTGGATGAAGGCCAACTTTCAGAATTCATCAATGAGGTTGTGATTCTTTCACAAATCAATCACAGAAATGTGGTTCGATCTTAGGTTGTTGTTTAGAGACTGAAGTTCCACTCTTGATTTACGAATTCATACCGAATGGAACCCTTTCCCACTATATTCTTGAGCAGAATGAAGACTTTCCATTTACATGGAAAACGCGGTTACGAATTGCCACACAAATTGCAGGAGCTCTATCTTAATTGCATGGTGCAGCTTCCTTTCCTATTTATCATAGAGACATCAAGTCTACCAACATACTCTTGGATGAGAAATACAGAGCAAAAGTTGCTGACTTTGGCAGTTCAAGATCAATTGTGATTGGCCAGACTCACTTGACCACAGTTGTACATGGCACATTTGGTTACTTGGACCCGGAATACTTCCAATCAAGCCAATTTACAGAGAAAAGTGACGTCTATAGTTTCGGAGTTGTCCTTCTTGAGCTCTTGACTGGTCTACAACCAGTTTCTGCAGTAACAGGGTCACAAGGAAATGAATACAAAAGTCTTGCCACTTATTTCATTACTTCGATGCAGGAAGATCGTCTATTTGGCATTATTGATGCTGGGGTTTTGATGGAGGGCTCCCAAACAGATATCATAACTTTTGCTAACATTGCAATGAGATGCTTGAATTTGAATGGAAGGAATCGCCCCACAATGAGAGAGGTCGCGACGGAGTTGGAGGCCATTCAAATGTTGATTGAAAACACTTGTAATGTTCCACAGAAGTACAACGGGGTTGAATCTGCTGTAAGTGACATAAATGAGCACTGGGAGAGTCAGCCTCGAATGTTGGGCCAAGTTCACCATTAGATGAGTTCCCACAATTGTAATCCATTTTTAATTTGATGCTGTACAACATTATATGTTGTTTGGGATTATGATATGTTCTGTAAGGTATGCATGCTACTATACACGACTATCAATAATCTGAATAATCAGAGTAAATTAGTGGAAGGGACAGAATATTAGTAGATTACAACCATGTATTCCTTGTTGAGCAAAATGGTTTCTGAGTTATTTATGAAATTTCAGTCCTATCCTGTGCAGGGGGGGAGATCATTCGTATGACAGAGGAATTTGTATGAAGAGACCCTCTGTTGTGTTTCTTAGAGCAAGTCCACCGCAAGGCCTTTTGCCCGGGCAGGACAGTGCCTAAGTCCGCGAATGGCTCCAGCGGGCAAGGGCAAGCCTGGGCAAGGCGCAAGCCCACCGGCAAGTCCAGTCCATGCTTTTGCTTCGGTAAAATGATGCAATGCTGATGCCATAATGACGTCAGCAATCAATTTAAATAACAAAAAAATTGAAAAAAAAACACTAAAAAATTCAGATTTTTTTTAATTATAAATATCTAGCCATATTTTTTACTTCCCACACCAAAATTCTATATAAAAGCCAAAATTCTGTATAATATTCTTTATTATAACTACAAATTTTATTATAAATACCTAGCCCTATGTGGAAAGTCCCATTCTTAGTCGAGTAAACATCATCGAGGAAGAGTTACGAAGACAAACATTGATTGATGGTTTTAGAAGACTTGGTCAAATGAAAGCATCGCAGCTACACCGAATCTACCCACAAAGTAGACGAACCACCAAGCATAATTATTGTGTCATTGACAAACTACCAATATAATAATCATTTTAGATTTCGTTTTATTTATTTTAGCCAAGTCAAACGATAGATACATTATTAATAAAAGTCGAAAAGGCGCTAATAATCACATTCATATTCAGACCCAATATATGTTTCCAATAGATAATCATGATTACGGTACTCCTCCACATAAATGAGATACAGAAGATAATCACGACTATGGTACTCTCCAAATCACAGTCCTAAGAGTTTGTCTCTAAAGGGGACAAACTATTGTCCCCTTTAGAGACTTTTCCACGAAAAGGAAAAAAAGTAGCCCGAGATCAAATTTTAGATTAGTTATAGATTAATCCATCGTGCCAGATCATACATTAACTTTAGTATTTCGACTAGAATCAATTTAATAGTTAGATAAGTTCAGTATATATCAATCCATGGCGTGATGCTAAAATATAACTGGTGATTATTGTGACTATTTAGGGTGACGCTGGTAGTTTTTACCGCGGACCTAGTCCTAGTTGCGTCAATGACGTCCCTGTCATATTTCTTTCACGAGCGATATTATATAGTTAGTCTACTTAACAAAAATGAAAATAAAAACTAAAATCTGAAATCTATTTGAAATTTCTTTCACTTCCTAAATCTATTTGATAGAGAAAGAGAGATTGAAATGGTGTTATCTTCATTCTCTCTCTCAGTCTCATCCTAACTCCCATTCTCACTCTTATTTTTCTCTATATACTCTAGCACAAAAAATAAAAAATAAAAAAGAAAAAAGAAATGGTTATCAAACAGGCCCTCAATAAATAATTAGGAATTCTAAGCTAGCTAGAAGGTTACTAAGGGGGAGTTTGGTATCCTATTTAAATAGCGATGTAACACCCCGACTCCAAATTTAACCCTTATTTAAATTATTTAATTATTTAAGGGCATTTTGGTCATATTCTTAGTCGGAGGGAGTTTGGGGCAGTGACTAGTATTTTTGGATAGGTCGTACTGAGACGAGTTCATAGACACGTAGTGGGCTCGAATCGGAGTTGTAACGAGAGAGATATGGTCAAAAGAAACCCAGTGGCAAAATCATAATTATTTCGAAATGAGATTTTTTATAAAAATCAGATTTTTTATAAAAATCAGATTTTTCTCTCTCTCTCTCTCTCCCCCGCGAACTCTCTTTCTCTCCCGTCGGCCTCTCTCTCTCCTCGTAACTCCGGCCACCGGCCACGGCTGTGGACGGGGCCGGTACCAAAATGACCGGGGCGTCGTCCTCTTCCAGCCCCAGCCGACTCCCGCCTCCAGCCGCCGTGGTTTCGCCGGAAAACGGAGAGGAAGCGGACGGGGTCGTCCGATCTTCGCCGCCGTCGATCTCCCTCCTCCGGCCACCGATTCCAACGAGCAAGGTATGGTTTCTCACCTACTTTTCATGCTCTAGCTGCCTGTTGGGTAGGATTGGATCGATTCTTAGCGTAGCCAATTCGATTTTCGAATTGAAATTCGGCCGGTTTTGGGATCGCGATTCCCGGCCACTTCCGGTAAGTTTTTGGGGTAGGTCCAAGAACAAAAGTGGCTCCAATAGGTGTTATACCTAGGGTAGGAGTGTGAGCCGTGGTTTTGAGATTTTCCGGCGAAGCTTTATCGCTTTGGGCACCCACGCGCTGCCGGCGCGTGCGGCGGTGCGTGGGCACTGTAGAAAAAGTGGCACTGTGTCTCGATGAGATCCTTAGGTTGCCACGAGTGCGTAGGATTTTACGAATCTCAATTCGGACGTCGTTTGACTGTCGAACGGACGATCGCATATTGTGCGTTATCCGGGTTCGATAGGTTGGGGCCGTTGGATGGTCCCAAATTTAATATATGTTAATCTAGGTAATTCTAGGATCGTGTAGGAATTCACGGATTGTGAATCGGAGCCCCGGATGTTCCGAATAATAATTTAAAGTTTATATTTTATGTTAACCGTCAGATCGTGCGATCGTGAGCGATCCGACCGTCCGATCTGAACCAAACTTGCAGGAAGAGTGTCCTATACCTTGTAAAACACATAGGGACTTTCGGATCGGAAATTGTAGGTCGTGGGCTCCGCAGGTCCAGTTGACCAGGGTTAGGGTAATTTGACCCTTGGTTGACCGTGAGTCTCCCGGAGTAATCTCACCCTTCCAGGGGGGATTATCGGGTGCTAGACTATTGTGGAGGGTTACACAATATTAGAATTATTATATATAATTATATATGTTTGTACAAGAGTACAAAAGAGTCTAGAATGTCAGTTTGGAGTGCTATACGCACTACCTTAGGTACCTCCCCGGATTTTGGTTACACTACAAGTACCACCAAGTGAAAGTTAGGTCGCACGTGGCGTAGGTTATCCGGCGTGTCGACAGACCCCATACGTGGCGTTGGTTGTACCGGCGTATGGGGAGATATGTGATATGATGTGCAGGTCTCGCGTGGCGTAGGTTATCCGGTGTTGAGACAGGCCCCATACGTGGCGTTGGTTGTACTGGCGTATGGGGAGCTATTATGACAGTATGGTATGGTCGCACGTGGCGTAGGTTATCCGGCGTGTTGACAGGCCCCATACGTGGCGTTGGTTGTACCGGCGTATGAGGAGATTATGTGAAATATAGAGAAATGAAATAAGGTATCGCCTATTTGTGGAATTGGGTTTTATGGAAGAACTACGTGTGGCTTGATCCCTCAAGGAGGGTACGTAGGCAGCCTAAGGTCATTAGGTGCAGCCGCAGACTAAAAGTTAGTCATAATTTATATTTGAATTTTTTGGTTAGCGGGTTTGGTAGTTGGTTGAGAATTATTGGAAGGCCGAAGGCCATTTATGTGGATTGCATGAAATTATATTGTGCATGCTGCCAGTTGTGAATATTAAATGCGTTTTTATGCATGTTGAAATTTTGGGAAATGTCCAATTTATAGAGGAGACTCTGCCGAAATTTCGGCAGGAAGTCTTGGTCTTTAGTAAGTGGGCTTGGCATCGGAATGATGTCAGGAATTCCGAAGGGTTCGCCTCGGGTTCTGAAAAATTCGAGGCGGGTCCTTTCAGTTGGTATCAGAGCTCTAGGTTCAATTTCCTGTGGACCCTGCACCTTTTGTGCATCCTTAACTTGTGGGGATCAAAAATGGGTTCCATCTCGGAATGGCACATTTGCGACGTTGAGGACGTCACAAAAGTCTAATTATTTCACAGAGGAAAGATACATAGGCCGTCGGAGCATAAGAAGGGCTGGAGCTTTACCACAGACAGTGGTTGTTTCAGAATTTCCGGAAGATGGCGAATAGAAGCCGAAGGTTTTGCATAGGGTAACACCTGTACTTATGGTACAGTTGGATGTTCCTATGACAAAGTTGTTCGTTAAGTCCGCATAAGCGGGAGGATAGGGAGTTGATCAACCTGCTTCTAGGGATCCTCCATTGCCTAAACATGTTGCTAATTTTCGACTGTGTGCCTAGAGCACCGAGTCGAAGATACTAAGAGTACAACCTTTCTCTAGGACGAGCAACTCCCTGACATTTGATCAAGGGATCCAAGATCTGAAAGGTGGCGTTAGTATAATCGAAATCACAAGTGTGGAAAAGATTAAGATAGCCTTAATTCTCTTACAGAAAGAGGCTCGTGTGTGGTGGGAATACTGTGGTCAAATCCAAGGATGAGACCCAGATGGATTGAGTAATCCTACCTATGGAGATGGAGAGAATACTTTGGGGTCTCCTCTCACGTGAGCACGTTTGAGTAGAGATCTTTCATTGGAATCAGAAATGGATCATGGTAGAGAGAGATAGATGATGATTACAATTCGGTAAAAATGATCCTTCCTGACATTCCTTGACAGGACCGGAATCAAATTCCGCTTTGGAATTCGAGTCGAACCCTGTGCGTGTCCGACACTTGGCAAATGTCGAGCACGAAAGACCTATTTGCCCTTTTTCTAAAATTTTTGGCTTTGACTTCTACCGAAATTTCGGCAGAGTCTCCCCTAAATTTCGTTCAATCCAAAACTTACACCTGTCATAACGAGCATAATCGTCCAAACAACCAACAGCCAGCACTTCCATAAACATGTCAAAAGTTCCATTCTCACTCTAGGGCAATATATCAGAGCAATTTTGATAGCTTACGGATCACTTAATTGGTTTACATACCAACATTTTTGAACCAGAAGGCGCGGAAGTCACGATGGCCCGGTGGTGGGTGTCTTGTGCACGCTACAGCCTGGGGCCGCAAAACAGTTGAAAGTGTGAGTGGACCAAAAATAAAGGTTCATAAAATATCTAAGAATATACTAATCCCCGGTGTAAAAATAAGGAAATAAATCCAAACACGTATTCTGCATTTAAAGCATACTAAACTCAAGGCATTATATGTAAATCATATTCGAACTCGATACTTCTCGCATAAAAACAATGAAATCAAATACAGTTAAGTAAAACTGAATATCTAAACTATCTTGGAAACATATGAAAGTCAACGCAGTTACATATTTATAGAAATATATGCAATCGCTTTCAAGAGCAATAAAACTTGCATGAAAGCATTAAAATCCAATTTGCATAAAAGTGCTGAAATCAAACCTGCAATAAAGCAATGTACTCAAAACTTGAATTAAAGCACTGCAATTAATCAAAACTACCACTTGAATGTACCCCTGTAATTCCATCAATTCCCTTGGCAGGTCTCGGCGACACACAGTCTATCCGAGCCGCAAATCCTGGCAGGATACAGGGGACTATAGTCAGCCTGATCCGCTGGCAGGTCTCGGTGACACAAAGTCAACTCGAGCCGCTCTGGCAGGATTCAGGGGATCGTAGTCAGCCTGATCCGCAATCCTGGCAGGTCTCGGGGACACGAAGTCAGCCGAGCCGCAAATCCTGGCAGGTCTCGGGACACCAAGTCTGCCGAGCCGCAAATCCTGGCACTCACGGTCCGAGCGTCCCCGAAACTCGTGAGGCAATGTCAAGTGCACTGACAGAACTGTAAATAGACTGGATGTCCATAGACATCGGTCCATCTGAGGGTAATCACCATAACTGGGTACACACGGTGGTTAAAAATAAATATTTTAGAAAAATCTGATAAATCACTGTATTTGGCAAGTCTGAAACTAAGCTGCTATTTTCTCTGATATAAATCTCAACTCTGCTTTCTGTCACTTTCTACCATGTTCAACTAAGCAGCATAGAAATAAAGATATTTTACGGCACAAATCATGCTCGGAAAACATTCGGTAAAACTTATTCAAAATCAAATAATGAAATTTACTCATATAAACTCATTTATAAAAACTTATTTATATAAAGTCAATATAAAATCATTTATGTAAACTCATTTATATAAAGCATTTATATAACTCATTTATATAAAATCATTTATGAAAGAAAGTCCACTCACTCCTGGTCCGAGCTCGCTAGACCTCCTGACGGTCTCTCATGTGGGCCTGTCTGGTTCTGGGTGCCTGGGTCGACAGAAATGGTGGCCGGAGGAGGGAGATCGGCGGCCTTAAAGTTTCGGTGAGTTCCCGTCGCTTTTCTGCAATTTCCGGCCAGCACAGGCCGTGCAGCCGGCGGGGAAGGGTCGGAAAGGTAGGGGACTCGACGGCGGTTCCATCGCCACTGGTCCCGTGGCCGGTGGTGCCCTGAGGCGGCGCCAGCAAGCTCTGGAAGGCGGCGGGCAGTTTTTTGCGCGAGAGGAGAGAGCTGGCTGGTTTTTATGGATTCAACTTCGAAATATTTACGGTTATGCCACTAATACTCTTTTGACCATAACTTTCTCGTTACAACTCCATTCGGGCCCACTACGTGTCTATGAACTCGTTTCACCGTGCTCTACGCAATGGCGCAAGCGGAATTGTCAAATTCCTTCTCGATCAAAAAGTCACCTTTTTCTTAATAAAATATTATGAGGGCAAAATTGTCTTTTCGCAAAATAAAATATTCCTTAATTATGAATTTTTGGTTTGGGATATTACATTCCTCTCAAAGAATCGTGTTGGCAATGCTGCTTATCGATTCTAAAGAAAGAAGGAAAATATCAAGAAGTCAAAGAATGAGGATCTTCTTTTACTAGGAAAGCTAGAAGAGAATCAAATCACAAATGGAAGCGTTTAGCTTTCCAAGGAAGAGCTGGGGGAACCCGAGTGGTAGATGCGGGCCCAATTGCTCATAACCCTTCGAGGGACAGGTAGGAAATTTCGAGGACGAAATTTTTATAAGGGGGGTAGATTGTAACACCCCGACTCCAAATTTAACCCTTATTTAAATTATTTAATTATTTAAGGGCATTTTGGTGCAGTGACTAGTATTTTTGGATAGGTCGTACTGAGACGAGTTCATAGACACGTAGTGGGCTCGGAGTTGTAACGAGAGAGATATGGTCAAAAGAAACCCAGTGGCAAAATCGTAATTATTTCGAAATGTGATTTTTTTATAAAAATCAGATTTTTTTTTTCTCTCTCTCTCTCTCTCTCTCTCTCTCCCGCGAACTCTCTCTCTCTCTTCCGTCGGCTTCTTTCTCTCTCTCTCTCTCTCTTCTCGTAACTCCGGCCACCAGCCACGGTTGTGGACGGGGCCTGTACCAAAATGACCGGGGCTGTAACACCCCGACCCCAAATTTAACCCTTATTTAATTATTTAATTATTTAAGGGTATTTTAGTCATATTTTTAACCGAAGAGAGTTTGGGGCAGTGACTAGTATTTTTGGATAGGTCGTACTGAGACGAGTTCATAGACACGTAGTGGGCTCGAATCGGAGTTGTAACGAGAGAGATATGGTCAAAAGAAGTCCAGTGGCACAATCGTAAATATTTCGAAATGGGATTTTTTTATAAAATCTGGTTTTTCTCTCTCTCTCTCTCTCTCTCTCTCTCTCTCTCCCGCGACTTCTCTCTCTCTCCCGTCGGCTCTCTCTCTTTCTCTCCTCGTATCTCCGGCCACCGACCACGGCTGTGGGCGGGGACGGTACCAAAACGACCGGGACGACGTCCCCTTCCTTCCCCGACCGTTCCCCTCCGGCGACGCGACCTGTGCTGGCCGGAAAATGCAGAAAACCGCCGGGAAGTCGTCGAAACTTCAACGCCGTCGATCTCCCTCCTCCGGCCACCAAATCCGTCGACCCAGGTATGGATCTTGAACCTCTCGAGCTGTTCTTGCTGCCTGTTGGTTGGGTTTTGATCGATTCGATCTCTAGATCACTCGATTTTCGAATTGAAAATCGGCCAAAACTTCGGCCGCCGTGATCGGCCATTTCCGGCCACTTTTTGGGGTAGGCCCAAGAACAAAAGTGGCTCCAAATAGGGTGTTCTACCTAGGGTAGGAGTTTGGAGCCGTGGTTTTGAGATTTTCTGGCGAAACGTTATCGCTTTGGGCACCCACGCGCTGCCGGCGTGTGAGGCGGCGCGTGGGCACTGTAGAAAAGTAGCACTATGTTCCGATGAGATCCTTAGGTTGTCACGAGTGCGTAAGATTTCGCGGATCTCAATTCGGACGTCGTCTGACTATCGAACGGATAATCGCATATTGGGCGTTATCCGGGTTCGATAGGTTGGGACCGTTGGATGGTCCCAAATTTAATATATGTTAAACTAGGTAATTCTAGGATCGTGTAGGAATTCACGGATTGTGAATCGGAGCCCCGGATGTTCCGAATAATAATTTTAAAGTTTATATTTTATATTAATTGTCAGATCGTGCGATCGTGAGCAATCCGACCGTCCGATCTAAACCAAACTTGCAGGACAAGTGTCCTATACAGGGTAGAACCCATAGAGACTTTCGGATCGGAATTTGGAGGTCGTGGGTTCTGCAGGTCCGGTTGACCAGGGTTAGAGTAGTTTGAGCCTTGGTTGACCGTGAGTCTCCCGGAGTAATCTCACCTTTTTAGGGGGAGATTATCGGGTGCTAGATGATTGTGGAGGGTTACACAATATTAGAATCAATTTATATAACTATAATTATATATGGTTGTACAAGGGTACAACAGAGTCTAGACTGTCAGTTTGGAGTGCTATACGCACTACTTTAGGCACCTCCCCGGATTTTGGACGCACTACAAGCACCACCAAGTGAAAGTTAGGTCCCACGTGGCGTAGGTTATCCGGCGTTGGGACAGACCCCATACGTGGCGTTGGTTGTACCGGCGTATGGGGAGGTTTGTAACATGATGTTCAGGTCTCACGTGGCGTAGGTTATCCGGCGTTGAGACAGGCCCCATACGTGGCGTTGGTTGTACCGGCGTATGGGGAGCTATGTGATATTGAGTTGAGGTCGCACGTGGCGTAGGTTATCCGGCGTGTCGACAGACCCCATACGTGGCGTTAGTTGTACCGGCGTATGGGGAGATTTGTGATATGAAATTGAGGTCCCGCGTGGCGTAGGTTATCCGGCGTTGGGACAGGCCCCATACGTGGCGTTGGTTGTATCGGCGTATGGGGAGTTATGTGATATGATGTGCAGGTCTCGCGTGGCGTAGGTTATCCGGCGTTGAGACAGACCCCATACGTGGCGTTGGTTGTACCGGCGTATGGGGAGATATTATGATAGTATGGCATGGTCGCACGTGGCGTAGGTTATCCGGCGTGTTGACAGGCCCCATACGTGGCGTTGGTTGTACCGGCGTATGGGGAGAATATGTGAAATACAGAGAAAGGAAATAAGGTATCGCCTATGTGTGGAATTGGGTTTTATGGAAGAACTACGTGTGGCTTGATCCCTCAAGGAGGGTACGTAGGCAGCCTAAGGTTATTAGGCGCAGCCGCAGACTAAATATTAGTCATATTTTGTATTTGAATTGTTTGGTAGTTGTTGGAGAATTATTGGAAGGCCGAAGGCCATTTGTGTGAATTGCATGAAATTATATTGTGCATGCTGCCAGTTGTGGATATTAAATGCGTTTTTATGCAGGTTGAAATTTTGGGAAATGTCCAAATTATAGGGGAGACTCTGCCGAAATTTCGGCAGGAAGTCTCGGTTTTTAGTAAGTGGCCCTGACATCGGGGTGATGTCAGGATTTCCAAAGGGTTCGTCTCGAATTTTGAGAAAATTCGGGGCGGGTCCTTAAAGGGGCGTCGTCCTCTTCCAGCCCCAGCCAACTCCCGCCTCCAGCCGCCGTGGTTTCGCCGGAAAACAGAGAGGAAGCGGACGGGGTCGTCCGATCTTCGCCGCCGTCGATCTCCCTCCTCCGGCCACCGATTCCGACGAGCAAGGTATGGTTTCTCACCTACTTTTAATGCTCTAGCTGTCTATTGGGTAGGATTGGATCGATTCTTAGCGTAGCCAATTCGATTTTCGAATTGAAATTCGGCCGGTTTTGGGATCGCGATTCCGGCCACTTCTGGTCAGTTTTTGGGGTAGGTCCAAGAACAAAAGTGGCTGCAAATAGGGTGTTATACCTAGGGTAGGAGTGTGGAGCCGTGGTTTTGAGATTTTCCGGCGAATCTTTATCGCTTTGGGCACCCACGCGTTGCCGGCGCGTGCGGCGTCGCGTGGGCAATGTATAAAAAGTGGCACTGTGTCTTGATGAGATCCTTAGGTTGTCACGAGTGCGTAGGATTTTGCGAATCTCAATTCGGAAGTCGTTTGACTATCGAACGGACGATCGCATATTATGCGTTATCTGGGTTCGATAGGTTGGGACCGTTGGATGGTCCCAAATTTAATATATGTTAATCTAGGTAATTCTAGGATCGTGTAGGAATTCACGGATTGTGAATCGGAGCCCCGAATGTTCCGAATAATAATTTAAAGTTTATATTTTATATTAACCGTCAGATCGTGCGATCGTGAGCGATCCGACCGTCTGATCTGAACCAAACTTGCAGGACGAGTGTTCTATACCTTGTAAAACACATAGGGACTTTCGGATCGGAAATTGTAGGTTGTGGGCTCCGCAGGTCTGTTTGACCAGGGTTAAGGTAGTTTGACCCGTGGTTGACCGTGAGTCTCCCGGAGTAATCTCACCCTTTTAGGGGGATTATCGGGTGCTAGACTATTGTGGAGGGTTACACAATATTAGAATTATTATATATAATTATATATGTTTGTACAAGAGTACAAAAGAGTCTAGAATGTCAGTTTGGAGTGCTGTACGCACTACCTTAGGTACCTCCCCAGATTTTGGTTACACTACAAGTACCACCAAGTGAAAGTTAGGTCGCACGTGGCGTAGGTTATCCGGCGTGTCGACAGACCCCATACGTGACGTTGGTTGTACCGGCGTATGGGGAGATTTGTGAAATGATGTTCAGGTCTCACGTGGTGTAGGTTATCCGGCGTTGAGACAGACCCCATACGTGGCGTTGGTTGTACCGGCGTATGGAGAGATTATGTGATATCGTGTTGAGGTCGCACGTGGCGTAGGTTATCCAGCGTGTCGACAGACCCCATACGTGGCGTTGGTTGTACTGGCGTATGGGGAGATATGTGATATGATGTGCAGGTCTCGCGTGACGTAGGTTATTCGGCGTTGAGACAGACCCCATACGTGGCATTAGTTGTACCGGCGTATGGGGAGATATTATGACAGTAAGGTATGGTCGCACGTGGCATAGGTTATCCGGCATGTTGACCGGCCCCATACGTGGCGTTGGTTGTACCGGCGTATGGAGAGATTATGTGAAATACAGAGAAATGAAATAAGGTATCGCCTATGTGTGGAATTGGGTTTTATGGAAGAACTACGTGTAGCTTGATCCCTCAAGGAGGGTACGTAGGCAGCCTAAGGTCATTAGGTGCAGCCGCAGACTAAAAGTTAGTCATAATTTATATTTGAATTTTTTGGTTAGCGGGTTTGGTAATTGGTTGAGAATTATTGGAAGGCCGAAGGCTATTTATGTGGATTGCATGAAATTATATTGTGCATTCTGCCAGTTGTGAATATTAAATGCGTTTTTATGCAGGTTGAAATTTTGAGAAATGTCTAATTTATAGAGGAGACTCTGCCGAAATTTCGGCAGGAAGTCTTGGTCTTTAGTAAGTGGGCCTGGCATCGGAATGATGTCGGGAATTCCGAAGGGTTCGCCTCGGGTTCTGAAAAATTCGGGGCAGGTCCTTTCAAGGGAACTCAAAAACTTTGATTTTTCTTAAAAACAAGGAGTTCTTAAATCTATTTTTAAGATTAAAAAACGTGTTTGGTATGCAACTTGAAAACTATTTTCAAATCTTAAAATTTTGAGAAATTGTAGATTGTTAGAAAAAAAAACTGAAAAAACTGAGATTTTTTGTTTTTTTAACAATTAGGGTGCTTTTTAGTTGTTCTTGAGTTTGAGTTTTTAAAAATAGGGTTATCAAATAGGTCTTCTTTGTTTTGAACTCAAATTCTGTTTTTAAGTTTAAAAAGTTGGATTCAAATTGAATACCAAACAGGCCCTAAATTATTTTGAGGAATGAAGGAGCAATTTCAAGCAATGAGGATATTGGCCACTCCCGGTCAAACTAATCAAAGAGTCTAAGCTGGGAGATTATTAAATGAATTATGAGAGATGAACGATAAATTTCAAAGCAATGTCCGAGAAGCCGTTCCTATCAGTCCCCCCATTTATTCAAAATTTGATTTGTTACCCTTTTACTTTTGCGCTATTAAATTTCTACAATAAATTGATTAGATGACTGATTTTCCACACAATAAAATTAAAGAATAAGTACTTCCTCCACAAGTATCTTCTACAGTTAATTATGCGCTTAGAGCATGAGTTTTCTGTTTTTTTGTTTTTTGTTTTTGTTTGGATAAGGCATGTGGCGATTATTGTGACTATTTAGGGTGACGATGGTGACGCTGCGGACGTAGTCTTAGGAGCACCAGTGACGTCCTTGTCATATTTCTTTCATGAATGATATTAAAGTCTAGTTAGTCTATATTAACTTTAGTAAACTAGTTAGGAAGTCCAAGTTAGGAGGTTACTAAATTATTTCGAGGAACGAAGGAGCAATTTCAAGGCAATGAGGCTATTGGCAACGTCCCTGTCAAACTAATCAGAAAGTTTAAGCTAGAGATTACCAATAGGAACAGCTTTGATAATTAGAACGGAAAAATCCATTAAATAATGAATTATTGGTTCTAAGTGACCTTTCTTCGTATTCTTAATAAGAAATAATTGAGAAATGACAAAGCAATGTCCTACAAGCCGTCCCTGTCAGTCGCCCATTTATTCAAAATTTGATTTGTTACCCTTTTACTTTTGCGCTATTAAATTTCTACTATAAATTGATCAGATGACTGATTTTCCACACAATAAAATTAAAGAAAAGCACTTCTTTCCACCACAAGTATCTTCTACGGGCAATTTTTTTTTTTGGCTGCAGATAAGGCATGTGGCAAGGGCATGTCAGGTCACCTTGCTAGCAACAAAAAAAATTACATGTAACGGAAATATCACTGTTTTGTTATCTCCAGTCTATAATACAATAACACGTGAAAAAATAATCCTATATGTTATTGTTTTATTGGCCAGGGATACATGGGAGTTTCTCTTTCTAGAGATTCTGGTGTAACTGAGATTTAGGGCTGACCCACAAAGAAAAAAACAATCAAACGAATTAACGTGACTGATTAATTTGAAAGACATGTAACATCATAATTCGCAATGGGACTGAGTCCAAGGTAATACCAAGTTGATATGTGTTCCTAGTCCATATATATATATATATTTATATATATGTTATCAGTCAAGTATGGCAGCTACAATATTAATTAATACATTATATTACGGACAGACACATGATTTAATATTAATAAATACATTAAATTATAGACAGACAGATGATTTGTCAAGTTGTTATTGCCTAATTTTTTTTTCCTTTTTTGGAAACTCCCGAACCCTATATCAAAGGTACCTTCTCAACAAAAACGCTCCATGTAATCTACATAGTTAGTAACCAACTAAGGTCAGAATCATATATAGAGAGAAAGAGGAGGAAGAGGAATTAATAATGTCAATGCAATTGCTAGGTCATCATCATGTGATCCTGTTCGTTTTGTTGTTTTGGTGCAGCATAGTTACCGAAACCAAACCAGCGTCATCATCAGTATTAGCTCCGCCTATAGCAAAGCTTAATTGCCCGACGCACTGCGGAATTAATGTCAGCATCCCTTACCCTTTCGGGGTTGGACCTAACAAAGATTGTTACTTTAATGAATGGTTTCAGATAGACTGCAACGAGTCTACTGGGCACAAGCCTTTCTTGAGGCGCTCCCAAATGGAGGTGCTCAACATATCTATTGATGGCACCCTTCAGGTTAAAAGCCCTGTTACTTTCTCCGGCGGTTGCAAGGGAAAGGAAACTCGCCAAGCCCCAAATTTGACGGGAAGCCCTTTTGTGTACTTGGACAGAAAAAACATGTTCACTGCAGTCAGCTGCGGCCGTCTTGCTACCATGAGATCAGATGAGAATGTTGTTCATGGATGCAGTTCAACTTGTGACGATCAGAGTACAGATAGTGCTACTCATCGCTGCGGTACCATTGGAACTAACTGTTGCCAGACTACCATTCCTCCAAATATCAGCGTTTTCACTACTGAGATACAGCCAAGAGATCAAATTGATGGTTGCAACTATGCATTTCTTGTTGACCAAGATTGGTTTTTGAAGAATTTATCAAGCTACAGAGCTATCCAAGGAATGGACAGCGTTCCCGTGGTGCTGGAATGGAACATCAGCTTAGACAACACTTCACACAAAGCATTTGAAGGATTTATTGGAAGAAGAGTAGGTGTGTATGACTTTAATAACGACTCAACACCCTATTGCGAAATATATAATGCCACTACTTCTTCAACATACAATCAGTCAAGCGTTCATTGCTTCTGTCCGGGGGGCTTTCAAGGAAATCCTTATCTTCTCCAACCTTGTCAAGGTACGTACGTAATTAATTAAAACCCTTCCATTCCGTTATCCAAAGCTTCGTTCTGGAATGAGCCAACTTCACCATTCATCATCATGTTCATTTGTCTTTCTGTTATTATATTTCAGATATTGATGAATGCAAGCTTAATCGGTGTATGGATGATTCTCATGTGCTAGATTCATGGAATTTCAGTGGCAGTCCTATATGTGAGAATGTCGCTGGTGGTTATACATGCTACTCAAATGTAACTGTTCTTTTAGGTGTTCCTACATGTGAATATTATGGTGGAGGTGGTATGCAATGCTACTACAAGCCAAAGAAGCCACTGCCCTCTCGGGCCTATCGAATCAGAACTGTTCTTTTAGGTATGCTCTTATACTGTTTAGAGTTCATTATTATTAATATAGACCAATTCCATGCTAAAATTGTTAGGCTCAATTTGCATTTATTATTTATGTTCTATGGCTATTTTGGCCTTGAAGATAAATAATGAAAACAAATTAAAGTATGTACTTTTAAACACTTAATAAGGCTAGAAAATAAAAAATCGTATATATTTGGGGTGGATCTGTGGCACCAAAAAACCCATTGACACAAGTTTTTAACCTCACATATATCTTAGCAAACCTCAAATAATCTTAGCAAAAAACCATATATATTCTCCCAAGGCAAACTAATCATATAGTTGAGATTATTGACCTTTTTTTCCAAATGCAATCTTAGCCATTAAAACTTCTGTAATTTAAAGGTTGAAAATGTGCGTATAAATTTGTGGCTTTTTGTGTGTCTCCGGACCTCACCCTATATATATATATACATACAGAAATTCTCCTATGCAAACTTCTATATATACACATTGGAACTTAAAAAAAATATTTAAATGGAAAAACTTTCACTTTAGCTAAACAATATGAAATTACAGAATGAGTTTCTAAAATACGTAACCCAAGAGGTTTACGTTTGCTGTTTCGATATCATAATAGTTAGAGTTCTTTTAGCAATCCGTTGTTGGTAGTAAGTATTTGCTGAAATAGATGAGGGCCGGAGGAATGCGATGACATTGCAGTTGTTCCGCTTTTCCAGCAAAGAAAAAATGATGAAGCAATTTCAGGAACATATGAAAGACATCTATTGCAGACAAAGAAGATGCCTGGATTTTTAATGGAGAGGAAGGTGAAGAGAGGATAATTTGAACCTGAAGGGATAGAAAATGGTAAAAAAGGATAATTTAATGCTCCCAAAAAAATAATAAATAAAATTTTGTTTTGGTTCCATATAAGCATTTTCAACCTTTATATCATGAAACACCTAAAGGCTAAAAAGGGTGTGTCAAAATTTGTGATTTTGTGTGTCCATATATATATATATATATATATATAGCTTTCATTAAGGGATCACTCAAATAAGCTTATTTGAGAGACACCCTTGTAGGGCCCACTCCACATTTTATTTCACTAATCAAAATCCATAGTGGTACAAATACGGTATGCATAGTTTTATCCAATTATAATTCCAAGTATATATTATATATGCAGGTGTTTTCATGGGTCCCGGACTATTGTTGCTACTCGTTGGTGCATGGTATGCATACAAAGTCATAAAAAAAAGGAAAGACATTAAACGCAAGGAAAAGTTTTTCAAACGAAATGGTGGTTTATTGTTACAACAACAATTATCATCAGGTGAAATCAATGTTGAGAAAATCAAGTTGTTCAAATCAGAGGAGTTGGAGAAGTCCACTGACAAATTCAACATTGATAGAATTCTTGGCCAAGGAGGCCAAGGTACCGTCTACAAAGGAATGTTTGCAGATGGAAGAGTGGTTGCGATAAAGAAGTCTAAGATAATAGATGAAGGTCAACTTTCAGAATTCATCAATGAGGTTGTGATTCTTTCACAAATAAATCACAGAAATGTGGTTCAACTTTTGGGTTGTTGTTTAGAGACGGAAGTTCCACTCCTAGTTTACGAATTCATACCGAATGGAACCCTTTCCCACTATATTCATGAGCAGAATGAAGACTTTCCATTTACATGGAAAATGCGGTTACGAATTGCAACAGAAATTGCAGGAGCTCTATCGTACTTACACCGTGCAGCTTCGTTTCCTATATATCACAGAGACATCAAATCTACCAACATACTCTTAGATGAGAAATACACAGGAAAAGTTGCTGACTTTGGAACTTCAAGATCAATTGTGATTGGCCAGACACACTTGACCACCGTTGTACAGGGCACATTTGGTTACCTGGACCCTGAATACTTCCAATCAAGCCAATTTACGGAGAAAAGTGATGTCTATAGTTTCGGAGTTGTCCTAGTTGAGCTCTTGACCGGACTACAACCAGTTTTTGCAGTAATCGGGTCACAAGAAAAAGAACGCAGAAGTCTTGCCACTTGTTTCATTATTTCGATGGAGGAAGACCGACTATTTGACATTCTTGATGCTAGGGTTGTGATGGAGGGCTCCAAAACAGATATCACAACTTTTGCTAACCTTGCAATGCGGTGCCTGGATTTGAATGGAAGGAACCGCCCCACTATGAGAGAGGTCACGGCGGAGTTGGAGGCCATTCAAATGTTGATTGAAAAATCTTCTAATGCTCAACATAATTACAATGGGGTTGAACTTTCAAGTTCAACAGAGTCAGCCTCGGATACGGGCACAAATTCAACATCTGATGAATTTTGACGATCATCTTCTGAGACATGGTAAACAAGTTAATTAAAACACTTGGGTCTTGTAAAATATGTTTAATTTGATGCTGCACACTATTATATGTTGTTTTAGATTATGATGTTCTGTAAGGTAATGTATGCTACGCACTATCAGTAATAATCTGAGAAGTAAAGATTCAGTGAATGAACATTTGTTTGTTTAGGGTGAGAGAGGGTTCTTGAGAATTCTATGAGTTTAGGTGTCTAAGGGTTTATAATGACTCAAGACCCTATTGCTTTATGTCTAATGCCACTATGACATACAATAATCGTTCAACGGTCAAATGTTATTGTCCATACGGCTTTGAAGGAAGTCCCTATCTTCTCCAAGCTTGTCAAGGTAATAAATCTTCTAATTCTACTAACATGCAAGCTTCAAAACATGCATCAATATTGACTAGATCACTCTGCAAAACACTTTTTCTTAATTAATAGTAAATGGAAGAGAATGAAGCCGTCAAACATTGCTTGTTCTTTCCTCAGTTCTTGAGGCATTTCATCGAACAACTTGTCCTCGTTATTAAGAAAAATATCAGATCCACAATTGAGCTACTATAGGGCAATTTAATCGTGTACACAAAATGCTTGATCTGAACTAATTTTTTTTTTTTCGTTTGATAATTGCACTTTATTTATAAATAGTAATTAATACATAAAGGAAAATATTTATCTCTTACTTTGTAAGTAGGAACTCCTACATTTTTGTCAATAGCGATATGACATGTGTGTAGAAGTTTTTCTTTTTGTGTTTTTGATGAATTATTTTTGTAAATGCGTCAAACTATGATATGCAACAAGTAGGAGAATCTCCTTCCAGGGAATTGAGGCAAGTAATATCCATATAGAAATATAATTCTTATGTTTTTGTTTTCCTTTGGCGTTGGCTAATATATTCAGATATTGATGAATGCAAGGTCCTTAAGGAGTGTTATAACTTATAATGCTGACCATGGAACATTAGTAACGCTTTATGTGAGAATATTGTTGGGGGGTAACATATGCTCTACTAAAATATAACTGGCGCTACCAGTGAGTTTTCATGCTACTTCAGAAACAGGCCTCCAACCTCTCGGTCAACCAAACTTAGGCCTATTCTTTTAGGTAAAATATATGCTTTCCTATATATACTTACTCTCCTTCATTTGGTTGATTAAGGAAATTCATTTCACAGGTATACAAATGTGTTTGCATAATTATGTAGGTCTTGGAACTAGCATTGGACTACTGTTACTACTTATTTCTGCAAGGTGGGGATACAAAGTAACAAGGAAACAGAGAGATATTAAGCGCTAGAAAATGTCAAACGAAATGGTGGTTTGTTGTTAGAAAAACAATTATCATCAAGTGAAGTTAGTGTTGAGAAAATCAAGTTGTTCAAATCGAAAGAGTTAGAGAAGTCCACCGACAATTTTAGCGCGGATAGGATTCTTGGCCAGGGAGGTCAATGTACTGTTTACAAAGGTATGCTGGCTGATGGAAGAATTGTTGCTGTGAAAAAGTCTAAAATAGTGGACAAAGGCAAACTTTCAGAATTCATCAATGAGGTTGTGATTCTTTCACAAATCAACCACAGAAATGTGGTTCAACTGTTGGGTTGTTGTTTGGAGACCGAAGTTCCACTTTTGGTTTACGAATTCATATCAAACGGAACCATTTCCCATTATATCCACCAGCAGAATGAGGACTTTCCACTTACATGGAAAATGCGTTTACGAATTGCCACAGAAATTGCAGGAGCAGTTTAGTACCTGCACTCTGCAGCTTCAGTTCCCATTTATCACCGTGACATCAAGTCGACCAACATACTCTTAGATGAAAAATATAGAGCAAAAGTTGCTGATTTTGGAACTTCAAGATCAGTTGCCATTGACCAAACTCACCTCACCACACATGTGCATGGGACATTTGGTTACTTGGACCCTGAATATTTCCAATCTAGCCAATTCACGGAAAAAAGTGACGTCTATAGCTTTGGTGTTGTCCTTGTTGAGCTTTTGACGGGACAAAAACCAATTTCTGCAATAACAAGGTCGACAGAAGTAGAAGATCAAGAATATAGAAGTCTTGCCACATATTTTAATATTTCAATGCAGGAAGATCGTCTATTTGACATACTTGATGCTCGAGTTTTGATGGAGGGTTCTGAAACAGAGATCAAGTTAATTTCTAACCTTGCCAAAAGATGCTTGAGTTTGAATGGAAGGAACCGCCCTACAATGAGAGAGATCACAGCGGAGTTGGAGGCCCTTGAAATTTCAGAAAAGACTGAATATTCTCCACAAAAGTATGAACGGAGTGAATTTTAGAAAAAAGATTCAATCGAGCATTGGGATGTTATTATAGGTCCAACAGGAACATGGTCAGCTTCAGATGATGGTCCAACTTCATCATTACTTTAACTTCCACAATTATCTATCAAGACATGGTGAGGAATAAAAGATATTATTACATTGTAATGCACTTATGTTTCAATTATATTTTCTTTTGGAATATAATGTTCTTCTGTAATGTATGCTAATGTTCTTCAAATTTAATGGGTTGCAATCCCCTGTTCTAGCCCTGTATTGTCTTGGTGATCACCAGCCATAATTTACATCAAAAACTGTAACTCAATCACTAATGTCAATATCCAATATTTTTATAACATCTGTATTAATTTATAGTTTTATATGAAACCAATTGTGCAGAGTTGTGAAGTTAATATTAATTATAATCGGCAAGTTTCATCGGTCTTAACTGCACACAGGGACCTCTGTCCATCAAGAAAGGACACAAATACGGCACAGGGTTCGGAATGAGGAGAGATCCCCCAACAAAAGACAAATGAAGAACAAGGATCTTAAAAACAAACACATACAAAACAATCCAATGACCAGAACAACAAGAAGCTAAAGAACAAACTCACACGTCAAGAGGTAGTTAACAACCTCAACATCAGAGGTTAAGGACAACTTCATTTGTCAGAAAAGAGATCCATATATACTTTCATACTTAGTAAATAACTAAGTGAAAGAGGAAGGAAGAAGGTAGAAGACCAATTCATTAGTGCAGCATGCAATTTCTCCTTCATATGACCATCTTGTTGTTATGGCGCATAAGCACACAATCAGCAGAACCAGATCAATTAGGGCCAATAGCAAAGCCTAGTTGCGAAACGCATTGCGGAGATGTTAGCATCCCGTACCCTTTTGGGATTGGACCTAGCAGCAGCTGTTACATGTACGATTGGTTTGAAATACACTGCGACAACTCTACCAGTCCTCACAAGCCTTTCTTGAGGGTTGCCAAGCTTGAGGTGCTGAACATCTCTATCGAAGGCACGCTTCTGGTTAAGAACCCTGTTACTTTCTTTTTCTACAGAAGAAAGACCCCCCTAGCACCGAATTTGACGGGAAGCCCTTTCTTATACTCTCAGAAATACAACCGGTTCACATCAGTGAGTTGTGGCTTCTTTGCCTTGGTAAGGTCATACCGTGACGAGCGTGTTGTTGGCGGCTGCATGTCAACTTGTGATAAGAGTGCTGAAACTGCACACAACCATGGATGCATAGGCATTAACTGCTGCCAGACTACACTTCCCCAGTATCTCAGCGTGATTGAGACTCAGATAAAATCTGAATCTGAAGAAAGTTCTACTAGCGGAAATGACCGAATGTTGACTCGTTACAACTATGCATTCCTTGTGGAGCAAGATTGGTTTCGGAACAATTTATCGAATTTTAGAGACGTCAAGGACATGGACAGCGTTCCGGTTGTGCTTGAATGGAGATTGAGCTTGGAGAACATGAATAGTTCGTTAATCGAATTATTTAAAAAGTTCATTACAAACACATCAGAGCGACATCTCAGTCTCATAGGATTTTCCCAAAACTCGATGCCCTATTGCAGAGTATATAATGTCACTTCTTCCACATACAATCGGTCGAGGCTTCAATGTTTTTGTCCCCCTGGCTTTCAAGGTAGTCCCTATCTTCTCCAACCTTGTCAAGGTAACTACACCTCTTCCATTGTCCAAAGCAAGCTATGAACATGTATATCCTTATCTTCATGTTGGAATTAGCAGCATCAATCGAAACTCACCATGCATCACGTCCTTTCTTTCTGTTTCTGTTATTTTATTTCAGATATAGATGAATGCAAGGGCCCTAATATGTGTCCGGCTCATGGTCGTTCTCATATCGGCATGTTGAATTTTGGTGGACCTACTACATGTGAGAATTTTGCTGGGGGTCATACATGCTACTCAAATACAACTGGTGTTGCATGTGACTATTATGGTACAGGGTTTGTTTCGTGCTACTTATATGGCAAAAGGAGATGGCTGCCTCTGACCTCTCGAATCAAAACCATCCTTCTAGGTATGGTCATATATTTCCCTTCATTTCTCAGCAATTTTTAAAATAGATGTTAAAACACTTTATCTGTTTCAAGGGCTCGTTGAAGAGGTGGAAACCATTTGTAGGTGAGTTTTTCAATTGTATTATATGTTGAATAGTTTTATCCATTTATAATTTCAAAGTGTATTTGTATATGCAGGTCTTGGCATGGGTCTTGGATTGTTGTTACTATTTCTTGGTGCATGGTATGGTGCATGGCATGTATATAAAGTCATAAAGAAAAGGAAAGACTTCAAACGCAAGGAAATATTTTTCAAACGAAATGGTGGTTTGCTGCTAGAAAAACAATTATCGTCAGGTGAACACAACGTTGAGAAAGTCAAGTTGTTCAAGTCGAAGGAGTTGGAGAAGTCCACTGACAATTTTAACATTAATAGAATTCTCGGCCAGGGAGCCCAAGGAACTGTTTACAAAGGCATGTTGACAGATGGAAGAATCGTTGCTGTTAAAAAGTCTAAAATAGTGGATGAAGGCAAACTTTCTGAATTTATCAATGAGGTTGTGATTCTTTCACAAATCAACCACAGGAATGTGGTTAAAATATTGGGATGTTGTTTGGAGACTGAAGTTCCTATTTTGGTCTATGAATTCATACCTAATGGAACGCTTTCTCAGTATATCCAAGGGAAAATTGAGGAATGTTCACTTACATGGAAAATGCGCATACGAATTGCGACAGAAATTGCAGGAGCTCTTTTCTACTTACATGGTGCAGCCTCCTTTCCAATTTTTCATAGAGACATCAAATCTTCCAATATACTCTTAGACGAGAACTACAGAGCGAAAGTTGCTGATTTTGGAACTTCACGATCAATTGCCACCGACCAAACTCACTTAACAACACTTGTAAATGGCACGTTTGGTTACTTGGACCCGGAATATTTCCAATCAAACCGATTTACGGAGAAAAGTGATGTGTATAGCTTTGGAGTAGTCCTTGTTGAGCTCTTAACTGGACAAAAACCAATTTTTGCAATAGCAGGGTCACAAGAAGAAGACTACACAAGTCTTGCTACATACTTCATCACATCAATGCAAGAACATCGTCTATTTGACGTTGTTGATGCTCGAGTTTTGAAGGAAGGATCAGAAACAGAGATCAGAATATTTGCTAACCTTGCAAGAATGTGCCTAAATTTGAATGGGAGGAATCGTCCTACAATGAGAGAGGTTACAGCCGAGTTGGAGGCCCTCCAAATCTCCCAAAAACACCTCTAACATTCATGAACCAAATTATAAATACGTATAGGTTGAGTATTAGGATGCGTTTTGAAATCAACATGGTCAGCTTCAGATGGCGGTCCAATTTCAACATTTCATCAACAGATTTCCAATAAGCAAGAATCCAGAGCCGGTGAGAATGTGGTATGATCGCCTAAGAACTGCACCTGGGCTTCCACAAGTGTCTTCAGGTGTTGGTGTACAAAATATTTCTTGTATTGGAAGTTTGATTCAATATTGTAGACAATTACATCATATTTTGGACCCTATATTCTGTAATGTACTTCTATTAAGTAATGAATCTCAAAGAAATAAACAAGAAGGAAAAACAAAATTGGTTTCTTTTTGGCTTAATCAGCAACAATTCAGAGACTCAAAATTAGGAAGAACTCTAATGGAATAGTAGATCTTTATCTCCAACTATACCATGAGTTGGGGCTTCAGAATTCTTGAACTTCCCTCCACTTTTGTTTTTTGGCCAAACCTTGAGGAGGGTTCTGTTTTAGCCTATCTTTTTGCGTCTGTTGGCAAATCTTTTTCCTCGTTACGGTAAGTTCAAAGAAATTAAACAAAACCTTAAATTTCTTCAAATTTGGACAGTTTGTCAGGACTTACTGGACATACAGCCTAGGCTCAAAACAAACAGACAAAAGAACAACAAGAAGCTAAAAACAAACACACTCAAAACAAGCCAATGACCACAAGACCAAGAAGGTAAAAAACAGAACACACACTTGAAAGGCCACAAACGTTCTCAACAAAAAGGCTCCATCGGACCACATATACTTCTTACTCAGCAAATAAGTAAGATAAAAGAGAAAGAAGATAGAAGTCGAATTGATGATTGCAATATGCAATTTCTTCTTCATATGATCATCTTGTTGTTATGGCTCATAAGTCGAGCATCATCATCATCATCATCAGATCAATTAGCAGCAATAGCAAAGCCTAACTGCGAAACGCATTGTGGAGATGTTACCATCCCATACCCTTTTGGGATTGGCCCTAGCAGCAATTGTTACTTGTACGATTGGTTTGAAATTGAGTGTGACTACACCACCATCCCACCCAGGCCTTTCTTGAGGCTTGCCAAGCTAGAGCTGCTCAATATTTCTATTGATGGCACGCTTTGGGTTAACAACCCTGTTACTTTCTTCTATGGAGGAAAAGGAATTCGCAAAGTAGCGCCAAATTTGACGGGAAGCCCTTTCGTGTACTCAGAGAGATACAATAGACTCACTGCAGTTAGTTGTGGATTCTTTTTGGTGGTAAGGTCAGATGAGAATGTTGTTGGTGGGTGCATGTCAACTTGTGATAAGAATTATCATTCTAGAGGCAATTATGGATGTATTGGTATTAACTGTTGCCAGACTACCCTTCCGGCATATCTCACTGCCATCACCATTGAGTTGCAGGCTGAAAATGAAGAAGCTACTGGTGGAAATGATCATATGGGAATGGGAACAGGGACGCGAACGGGAATGGGAATGGATGACTACAACTACGCCTTCATGGTTGACCGCGACTGGTTCGAGATTAATTTTTCGAATTTTACATTTGTGAAGGACAAGGGCAGCGTTCCTGTGGTGCTAGAATGGAGCTTAAGCTTAGACAGTATGAATAGTTCGTTAGCCAAACTATACGAAGGATTCATTGTAAACACATCGATATCACACATGTGGAATTTTCTATTTAGGGACCCCACACCCTATTGCAGAACATATGATGCCAATCATTTTATGAAATTCAATCATTACAATCATTCAGAGCTTAAATGTTTCTGTCCGCCCGGCTTTGAAGGAAGTCCGTATCTTCTCCAGCCTTGTCAAGGTACTAAACCTCTTCCATATCCAAAGCTTCAACGTAAATATTGCTTGCACAAATTTATTAGCTTTTTCAGATTGAATTTCCCAACCCTTTGGAGCCAGAAAAACTTCGGCGAGGCACTTCTTGCCACGTGGTTGTGCAGAGTTGGTGATCAGGGGCTAATAAAAAAAGTGCATGCGTTCAAATTTAATGAACAATTTTTATCCTTTGAAGGCATGCAATTTTTTAACTGGACTGCTCCAATTCACATAGCAGATACATAAGCTCTGGTCCTTTGAAGCAGCATGCACCAAATAGTCAAATTCATTTCATAAGCTCTGGATTTGCGGACTTATTTGGATGCTTTTTTACTATATATTTTTTAACTATACTTCTTAAGAAAAGTGAAAATCGTATATATGATCCTTATCATTAGCAAAAAGGAAAAAGAAAGATGAACATATGATCCTTCCTTATCTTTCAATTATATATGAATGAGACTGAGTAAGCATCACCTGACTAATTTTTGTTTCTGCTATTTTCACATTTCAGATATAGATGAATGCAAGGGCTCTAATCCGTGTATGAGCTCGCTCGCTAATCCCACCACATGGAAATTTGGTTTCGGTACTACATGTGAGAATTTGGCTGGAGGTTATACATGCTACTCAAATAAAACAGGCTTTACATGCCAGTATTATAGTAGTATAACTGATGCTCTATGCTACTTCCCTCCCAAAACCAGATGGCCGCTTCGGATCAATCGGCCCTTTCCAATCGAAACCATTCTGTTTGGTACGTATGCTCTCCTATATATTCTCTCCATGGTTCATTTAAATTTTGCTATGTAAGTTTTTCAAAACAACTTTTTAAAATAGATGTCAAAAGCAATTCTCTCTCTCAGAGCTAGTTCTATACAAAAGAGGCAAAACTAATGCATGCATCATTAGTGTATGAGGAAATCATCACTATCATCTTGTCAATGCGTTAAACAAATATTGTTTACTTCATAATTAGAATTTGAACAAATAAAATGTACACTTTTCTTCAAGTTTTAGATTTTTATGAAGTTTGTGCTTAAAGAACTATTTGGGGCTTTGAAGAAAAAATTCCAATATATTACTTCATTGAGTTATATGCATGTATGCAGGTCCTGGCATGAGTCTTGGACTGTTGTTACTCTTTATATATGTATACAAATGCATAAAGAAAAGGAAAAAGATCAAACGCAGGGAAACGTTTTTCAAACGAAATGGTGGTTTATTGTTAGAGCAACAATTATCGTCAAATAAAGTTCATGTACAGAAAATCAAGTTGTTCAAATCCAAGGAGTTAGAGAGGTCCACTGATAACTTTAAAATTAACAGAATTCTTGGCCATGGAGGCCAAGGTACTGTTTACAAAGGCATGTTGGCAGATGGAAGAATCGTTGCTATAAAGAAGTCTAAAATAGTGGATGAAGGCAAACTTTCAGAATTCATTAATGAGGTTGTGGTCCTTTCACAAATTAACCACAGGAATGTGGTTAAAGTATTGGGATGTTGTTTGGAGACTGAAGTTCCTCTTTTGGTCTATGAATTCATACCCAACGGAACCCTTGCTGAGTATATCCAAGGGCAAGTTGAGGAGTTTCCACTTACATGGGAGATGCGGTTACGAATTGCCACAGAAATCGCAGGTGCTCTTTCCTACTTACATGGTGCAGCTTCCTTTCCCATTTTTCACAGAGACATCAAATCAACAAACATACTGTTGGATGAAAAATACAGAGCAAAAGTTGCTGATTTTGGAACTTCACGATCAGTTTCCGTTGACCAAACTCACGTGACAACACTTGTTAATGGTACATTTGGTTACTTGGACCCGGAATACTTCCATTCAAATCGATTTACTGAGAAAAGTGATGTGTATAGCTTTGGAGTAGTCCTTGTTGAGCTCTTGACTGGACAAAAACCAGTTTGTGCAGTACTAAGGTCCCAAGAAGACGAATATAGAAGTCTTTCCACACATTTCATTATTTCGATGCAAGAAGATCGTCTATTTGACATTGTTGATCCTAGAATTTTGAAGGAGGGCTCTAAAAGAGGGATCAAAGTATTTGCTAGCCTTGCAGGAAGATGCCTAAACGCAAATGGGAGGAATCGTCCTACAATGAGAGAGGTCACAACCAAGTTGGAGGCCATCCAAAAGTCAGAAACGACTTATAATGGGGCTCAACCGAATTATGAAGGGGTGTAATTTGTTGAAGATGAATCACTTGAGCAGAAGAAGAATGTTGTTTTAAAACTCTACATGGTCAACATGGTCAGGTTCGGATGTTTAAAAACTTCTAATAAAATCATGAATGCGTTTAGTTGGTCAAAATTGAATCATTTGTGGATTAGCTTTTCCAAAACAACAGGGCCGGCTTCGGATTGTGGTCCAATTTCATCATTTCTTCAACAGATTGTTCTAGAAAGGACTGTTGAAAATGACGTATATATGATCACCTAAGGAGTGTAGCATGAACTTCCACAATCATCTTCAGGTGTTGGTGTCCAAAATATTTCTTGTATTGCTATTTTGGACTGTAATATTATGTACGTAATGTAAATATAAAAAAAGCTCACATAAATAAACAAGGGAAGCCAAAAACTGGTTTCATCTTGGGTTTATCAGCAAGAATTCAGAAGTAAACACGTGTAGACCAATTGAAGACTCAAAATTAGGAAGAACTCCAATCTTGCTTTATAATTCTTGAACTTTCCTCCTCTTTTTTTGTTTTTTGGCCAAACCTTTAGGAGGCATCATTTTGCACTGTACTAAAAGCATTTTTATCCTAGTTACGGTTAGTTCAAAGAAACTAAAGAAACCTTAATTTCTTCAAATTTGGACTGTTTGTCGGGACTTATTGCAAATACAGAGCATGCTCAAAACAAAGCGACAAAAGAACAACAAGAAGCTAAAAACAAACACACTCAAAACAACCCGATGACCAGAACAACAAGAAACTAAAAAACAAAACACACACCAGGAGGCAGCAGACCTTCTCTCAACAAAAGGGCTCCATCGGAACCACATATACTTCTTACTTAGCAGATAAGTAAGAGAAAAGAGGAGGAAGATAAAGTCTAATTGATGATTGCAATATGCAACCTCTCCTTCATATGATCATCTTGTTGTTATGGCGCATAAGTCAAGCAGCGGCATCATCATCAGATCAATTAGCACCAATAGCAAAGCCTAACTGCGAAACGCATTGCGGAGATGTTAGCATCCCATACCCTTTTGGGATTGGTCCTAGTAGCAATTGTTACTTGTACGATTGGTTTGAAATTGAGTGTGACAACTCCACCAGTCCTCCCAAGCCTTTCTTGAGGCTTGCCAAGCTAGAGGTGCTCAATATTTCTATTTATGGCACGCTTCGGGTTAACAACCCTGTTACTTTCTTCTACGGAGGAAGAGGAATTCGCAAAGTATTGCAAAATTTGACGGGAAGTCCTTTCGTGTACTCATGGAGATACAATAGACTCACTGCAGTGAGTTGTGGCATCTTTTTGGCGGTAATGTTAGATGAGACTGTTGTTGGTGGGTGCATGTCAACTTGTGATACGGGTCATTTTCGTAGAAAGAATTATGGATGTATTGGTATTAACTGTTGCCAGACTACCCTCCCCTCAGATCTCAGTGTCATCACCATTGAGTTGCAGCCAGAATCTGAAATGGGAACGCGAATGCAAATGCGAACAGGAACGAGAATGGATGACTACAACTATGCCTTCATTGTTGACCAAGAATGGTTTGAGAATAACTTAGACGTCAAGGACAAGGGCAGCGTTCCTGTGGTGCTAGAATGGAGCTTAAGCTTAGACAATATGAATAGTTCGTCAGCCAAACTATATGAAGGATTGATTTTAAACACACCAAAAAAAAAATTACGCAATCGTCTCATGTCATTTGGAGGATGGGACCCCATACCCTATTGCACAACATATGACCCCAAAAATTTTATGGAATTTTTTGATAATCAATCAAGGCTTCACTGTTTTTGCCCGCCCGGCTTTGAAGGAAATCCATATCTTCTCCAACCTTGTCAAGGTAATTCATTGATTATAAACATGTTCCACTATATATCCAAAGCTTCAAATTAAACATGTTTGCACAAATTTATTAGCTTTTCTGAATCGCAGTTCCCCAACCCTTTGGAGCCAGAAAGATTTCAGTGTGACTTTTCATGCCGCGTGGTTGTGCAGCAGATGAGGCAAATTAAAAAAGTGCTTGCCATTTTTTAAACTGGATTGTTCTGTCAATCTGCACTTCCAAGTGACAGGCACGTGTGGATGTTTCTCTTTTGGAGTGGAATGCACCAAATACTGGATTCCATTTCGTTTCATCCTAGGACTTGCAGCTTATTCTGATAGTTTTTTTTTCTATTATCTTTTTCACTAATTTTTGTTCTTACTATATTTCTTAAGAAAAGTGAAAATGAATTACATGATCCTTATCAGTAGCAATATATATATATATATATATATATATTTTTTTTTTTTTTTTTCCTTTCATTTATGAACGAGTAAGCATCAGCAGTCACCATCATGGCCGGCCAATATTTGTCTTTCTGTTGTTTTCATTTCAGATATAGATGAATGCAAAGGCCCTAACAATAATCGGTGTAAGATTGATGATCCTGCAACGAATTTTAGTGTCACAAATAGATGTGAGAATTATGTTGGAGGTCATAGTTGCTACTCAATTGAAACTGGTATTACATGTCAGTATTATGGTACGGCTGATGCTCTATGCTTCTTCCACACCAGATGGGGGCCTCTCTTCTTTCCAATCCAAATCATTCTTACTGGTACGTATGCTTTTCCATGGTTCATTAACTCTTGCTATTTAAGCTTTTAAAAACAATTTTTAAAAGTGAATGTCAAAACCAAATTCTCTCTTTCAGAGCTGGTTCTATAAAAATGAGGCAGAAGACCTCTAAGAATTTCAACAAAGAAAATGTAGCCAGATGATATAAGTTTATATTGCGCTTATTAAAGTCTTAGATTTTTATGAAGTTTGTGATTAAAGAGCACTATTTTGGTTTCTAAGGTAAAAGTCCAATATATCACCTGATTGAGTTATATACGTATGCAGGTCTTGGCTTGATTCTTGGGCTTTTGCTCCTACTTATATATGTGTACAAAGGTATGCACAAAAGGAAAAAGATTAAACGCAAGAAAATGTTTTTCAAACGAAATGGTGGTTTATTGTTGGAGCAACAATTATCATCAAATAAAGGTAATGTAGAGAAAATCAAGTTGTTCAAATCCAAGGAGTTAGAGAGGTCCACCCATAATTTTAAAATTAATAGAATTCTTGGTCATGGAGGCCAAGGTACTGTTTACAAAGGCATGTTGGCAGATGGAAGACTCGTTGCTATAAAGAAGTCTAAAATAGTGGATGAAGGCAAACTTTCAGAATTCATTAATGAGGTTGTGATCCTTTCACAAATTAACCACAGGAATGTGGTTAAAATATTGGGATGTTGTTTGGAGACTGAAGTTCCTCTTTTGGTTTATGAATTCATACCCAACGGAACCCTTGCTGAGTATATCCAAGGGCAAGTTGAGGAGGTTCCACTTACATGGGAGATGCGGTTACGAATTGCCACAGAAATTGCAGGAGCTCTTTCCTACTTACATGGTGCAGCTTCGTTTCCCATTTTCCACAGGGACATCAAATCAACGAACATACTTTTGGATGAAAAATACAGAGCAAAAGTTGCTGATTTTGGAACTTCACGATCAGTTTCCATTGACCAAACTCACCTGACAACACTTATTAATGGTACATTTGGTTACTTGGACCCGGAATACTTCCATTCAAATCGATTTACAGATAAAAGTGATGTGTATAGCTTCGGAGTAGTCCTTGTTGAGCTCTTAACTGGACGAAAACCCGTTTGTGCAGTAACAAGTTCAGAAGAAGACGAATATAGAAGTCTTGCCACACATTTCATTATTTCGATGCAAGAAGGTTGTCTATTTGATATTGTTGAGGATCGAATTTTGAAGGAGGGCTCTAAAACAGGGATCAATGAGTTTGCTAACCTTGCAGGAAGATGCCTAAATGTGAATGGGAGGAATCGTCCTACAATGAGAGAAGTCACTACCGAGTTGGAGGCCATCCAAAAGTCAGAAACAGCTTATAATGGTGCTCAACCGAACTATGAAGGGGTGTAATTTGTTGAAAATGAATCACTTGAGCAGCAGAAGAAAGTTGTTTCAATTCAACACGGTCAGGTTCGGATATGTTGATAGTATGGAAACTTGAGTTGAATTGGAGAATGGAAACTTTGCATTAGTGCTTAAAAGATATCTCGAGTTGGATGCTCACATTCTATCTTCATCATTACTTGAACTTCCACAATTCTGTATCTTCAGCTCTTGTTTAACAAAATGTTTCTTTTATTGCATATTTCATTCTATATACAAGTCCATGTTCTTCTGGAATACAATCTTCTTTAAAATGCATGTTGCTAGCAAAAAATGCTACTAGCTTTGAAGTTATGAAGCTCACACAAATAAACAAGAAGCCAAAATTTGGTTTCGTTTGGCTAAATTAGCATAGGACCGTTGGCTTCCTATATTTTGATTTAAATAACATGTTTGAAAAGAAGAAGATTCGTGTATGGCAAATATGTACTTTAAACGTACATTTGAATCCCCTATTATAGGTCGAGTTTGGCAGCTACAATTTAAATTTTGCACATAATTTCCACACAAACTACAGTCAGAAAATAAGGGATTTAATTGGTATATTCATGGAAAATCGGAATTTAATTCATGCCAATATATACCAAATTAAATGCATAGAATAACTCAAACAATATAAGATAAGTTTTAGAAAAATCAGAATATGGTTGAGTTTAAAACTTGATTCTATCTTCTTAAGACAAAATTGCCCCGTTAAAATATCAACCCCAGCCCATTAACACTTTATCAGCCCATTGATAAACAACCCAGCTCAGCCCATTTTGAGGAGCAATCCCTACAATCTTCTAGAAGCACTAGAAGTTTAAAATCAAAGTGATAATGTCGGTTACCAGTAGAAATATCTAGACAAATATCTAGAATAAATATGAGATATATGTAGATCAAGTTAGGAGAAAATAGAAGTAGTGGCTGAAGTATAAAAGCCCAAATCGGTGTATGTTTATTGCTCTCCTATTGCATGTGTATTGCTTGTATTTTGCTTTTTTATTGTTTGTCTATTATATAGTTGGGAATATGGAATTTTTATATTGCCTTTTTATTGTGGTCGTATTGCCTTCCTACTGAATGTCTATTGTTGTCGTATCACATTTGTTTTGGAAGTCTGTCTTGGAAATAAAATTATATAGTTGGGAGCAGGGGCGGAGCCACAGTAAGGCCTGCCATGGACCTGGCCCCCCCATTTAATTATTAATCTCTTGTAATATATTATAAAATATATGATATAGCAATACAATTACTGCAATTAGATTAGTGATGGCCCTCCCAGTTGAAGATGAAAAACCTAGTATAAGTGATTTTGAAATTTTGACCCCTCCATACTAAGAATCCTAGCTCCACCACTGGTTGGGAGTATGGAGTTTTTTTGTTGCCCTATTATTGTCGTCGTATTACTATTTTATTGTCGTCGTATCACCTTTTTATTTCAAGTCTGTCTTGGAAAGTTTTTGCTGGATTTCAAACAAATAAATGCTTGTATTTCAAACAAATATTTAAAGATCATCAATGTCAATCCACCCGTATCAAGAACAAATATCATAAATTAGGTTTGCAAACCCGTTGGTGGTGCTTGCGGTCTAATGGTGTGGATGAGGAAGATGGGCATTTGGACCTATGGACCTAGGAAAAGAACATGGAGAATTGGGAATTAAGGCTGGGAATCAGAGAGAGAGAGAGAGAGAGAGAAATTTCACATGACCAAAAAAAGTGATAAAAAGGTGATACGGGGTGAAAAGGAGCTTTTATAGGGAATATTTTTGAATTACTTTCAAAAAGAGGGCATTGTTTAAATAAAACATTGGAACTGAAGGCAAAGCCGTCTATTCCAATTGCCTAGAGCATGCCACACAAGTCGGTGAACTCTCCTATAAATAGGCATGAACCTTCCATTATGAAAGCAAGTGAAGAAGACAAGAATCAATAAGTAGTCTTCAAAGAGTGACCCTCTGAGAGTGTAGCCTTGTGAGTGTTTTGTGAGAAAGAGTACTTGTAAGAGTCGGTCTTATTTTTTTAGAGTTGTCTTGTTGTAATATACAATTCTATATTAGAGTTATGTACCGTAATTTCTTGAACATGCCCCTCACAAGTACTTTAAGATTCTAATGACAAATGTCTCCGAGAATACGATGACCTCCTTATTGTTGTAATAATAGCACTCCAAAGTAGAAGAACAACCAGAGACTTGTGTCTGTTCTAGTGCATGTTATAATGGTATGTAACTTTATATAACCGATGCATGGCCTTTTATATTTGAGATATATACATGCTTCTCTTGCGCAAGTGCTTGACATAAATGACATGAAGCAAAAACTCTATCAATTACCCAATGTGCTGCAGTATTTATACTACTAACAGTACCTGTTTGGATGGATTGTGGTCTCATAATGAAAAGTCAAAGGAAATATTTTAATATTAAAATATTAAAATTTTCCAACAACTACAAAAGAAAAGTACCTTACTCATTTGTTCCCGCTTATATTCGACCCAAGGCGCGTAGAAATACCTTTCGTATGTATTAATCTATTTAGAAGTTGTACGGTAATAATTTCGAAGAAAACAACTAGAGTGAGACTATATGTGTCCAAAACTTCCACAAAGCTCCCATGTTTTCATTATTTTTCAATGTCATTTTACACTGGGAAAAGGTATGCAGTAAGTGAGTTATTTTATAGGGAGTTCACTATTATACCCAATATAGGAGCCCAAATTATTTTTAAAAAACCTATATAAAATGGACTTTAAAAACACACCCAAAGCCTATTTACAACATAACAAAAAGACTTTTAACTTTTTTTAAATTGCAAAACTACCATTGATTTCTTAAAACAAACCCAACCCAAAACTTCATAAAAGCCCAAAACACTTAATAGGGCATCAAAGTAATTTAATAATCAAAATTAAATTCAATAAGGCTAGCTATTATTTTTTGGGTTTGTTTATAAAAATTAAATAGTGTAGGGTTTATCTATAATATTAGTCCTAAGAATGAATATACGACTAAATATCTCTATTTTATATGGGGTTAATATTTGGCACAAGATCACGATAAGGTCACGCTTCTAGCTAGCTATAAATCTAAAGAAAGAGAAGGAAACCTTATAATATCTCCAAAATTTCCCTTGCAAACTCTTTACTAGCTAGCTAGCTACTCTTTTCAGCTTATAAGCTTCACATTAGTGATCAACAGATTGATTCAGAGATGAGAATTAATTTTTGAAAATTATGTTTAGAATCTAAAAAGTCAGAGATGGCTGCTGCTAATTGAGAGTAAGAAAACTTTTATATACTAATGGGTAAGAGTTAAGTTAATATAAAAAGTCAGAGATGGCAGCTGGTAGTTGAGAATAAGAAAAGTTTTATATATTAATGTAGTAGGTGGATGCTGTGTTTTTGTTTTCAACTATAAAAGAAATGTATGAGCTGCTGTGGTAAGGCAGATCGCACACACAGACCCAACAATAAGAGCAATGACAATACTGTTAGATCAACACATGATTTTCAGTCTTCTCTTTTGCCTCTGGCACATAAGTATTGCACAAGCAGCATCAAGAGCAGAAGCCCCGCCCATAGCAATGCCTAATTGCACAATGCTATGCGGAGGTGTGAGCATCCCTTACCCTTTTGGCATTGGTCCAAGCACCAATTGTTTCTTAAACGAGTGGTTTCAAATAGACTGCAACAAGTCTACTGGGCACAAGCCGTTCTTGCGGCGTGCCCAACTGGAGGTGCTCAACATTTCTATCAATGGCACGCTTCGCGTTAACAGCCCCGTCACTTTTCTGTGCAACACCAAGAAGGGAAATTCAAGTCACCAACTGCTGGCAAATTTGACGGGAAGCTTCTTTGTGTTCTCTCAGAGGCACAACATATTCACTGCAGTGAGTTGCGGCTTGCTTGCCGTTGTGACAAGCTCAAATGACGATGAAATGGTTGCTGTTACCGATAAAATCATCGGTGGGTGCAGGTCCATTTGTGATAGCTTTCAAAAGGGTAGGTCAAACTATGATGGCTGCGATGGTATTAACTGTTGCCAAACTACAATTCCACCAAACCTCACTTCCGTCACCACTCACATTCTATATGCAAACGCATCGGCTATAGATTGTACGAACTACCCTCCAACGGACTATATCTATGAGAAAAATAATAACTATGCGTTCCTGGTTGACCGGGAATGGTTTGACAACACTTCATCAAGAGCCGTCCAGGCGATGGAGAAGGTCCCTGTGGTGCTAGAATGGGCCTTACAGTATGATAATAATGTAACCGATCTACTGTTCACTAGCTTCATTCATGGTGAAAGAAATCGTTCCAGGCGGCATGATCCAACACCTTATTGTGAGGTCGATGAAACTTCCACTTATTCTTTTTCACCACGGCATATGGCCGCATCGTTTTACTGTCACTGCCCGGAAGGCTTCGAAGGAAATCCCTATCTTCGACAATCTTGCCATGGTAAGATTTTCAAATCAATTCTAACTCATTTTTCCATCTCCTCGCCACTTGGGCTAACCCCAAGGGCTAACATGTACAAATTGTTTATGTTACAAACATACGCAGGACACATAACACGGGAGTCGTTGCTTGCTTTTTATAAATGAATGAGGTTCAAAATTATCTGGATATAAACAAATGAAATGTTGGGGTTTAAAAAATTGAGATAAGATTTGGTGTATGCTAATTTTAACTCAATGTAAAAGTTAAATCACTATGGCCTTGAAAAAAGATAGTCATACATCTAACAATTATGCAAGAATTTCAAGCATGATTTTTCACCATCATTTCCTTTTCTTTTTTTGACTCTGTATTTCAGACATTGATGAATGCTCGTACAACCCTACTATATGCTTGGCCGGAAGCAAGTGTGTGAACGACTATGGGGAGTACCATTGCTCCGTGAATAAAATGCGTACTCTCAAGTGGGCCCTTAAAGGTATGGCCAATAATATTCTACGCACTATAACTTTAAAATGAAAGGGTCTGTGAATAATTATTGTATGAGGATAAAAGAAAGTTCAACAAGAGCCACAAACTTATTACATGAGCTTTTGGACACCAAATGAAGTGACAGTGGTTCACTTGTTTTTACTTTGAGCCCACTTTGGTCCTTATTTATTTATAGCATAAACATGTAAGAAATTGCCATATCAGTTGGTGTGTCTCAATGTTGATGTTTCATGAATTGTCCAGGTCTTGGCTCGGGTCTTGGACTAATATTGCTACTTATTGGTCTATGGCTGGGATACAGACTCATAAAGAAAAGGAATGACATTAAAAAAAAAAAGAAGTTTTTCAAACGAAATGGCGGTTTGTTGTTAGAACAACAATTATCGTCTGGTGAAGTTAACGTTGAGAGAATCAAGTTGTTCAAATCCACAGAGTTAGAGAAATCTACTGACAATTTTAATGTCAATAGAATTCTAGGTCAAGGAGGACAAGGTACTGTTTACAAAGGAATGTTGACGGATGGTAGGATCGTTGCTGTAAAAAAGTCTAAAGTAGTTGATGAAGGCCAACTTTCAGAGTTCATCAATGAAGTTGTGATTCTTTCACAAATCAACCACAGGAATGTGGTTAAAATACTGGGTTGCTGCTTAGAGACTGAAGTTCCTCTTTTGGTTTATGAATTCATACCCAATGGAACTCTTTATCAGTATATCCAAGGACAGATTGAAGAGTTTCAACTTACATGGCAAATGCGCTTACGCATTGCCTTGGAAATTTCAGGTGCTCTTTCGTACTTACACTCTGCAGCTTCCTTTCCCATATATCACAGAGACATTAAGTCTACCAACATACTCTTGGACGAAAGGTACAGAGCAAAAGTTGCTGACTTTGGAACTTCGAGATCAATTGTCATAGGCCAAACTCACCTGACCACAGTTATACATGGAACATTTGGTTATTTGGACCCGGAATACTTTCGGTCAAGCCAATTTACTGAGAAAAGTGATGTCTATAGCTTTGGAGTGGTACTTGTTGAGCTCTTGACTGGAGAAAAACACATTTCTTTAGTAACAAGCTCAGCGAAAGAAAAAGAATACAGAAGTCTTGCTGCATATTTCATTACATCGATGGAGGAAGATCGTCTGTTAGACATTGTTGATGCTCTGGTTTTGAAGGAGGGCTCTGAAATAGAGATTAGGGTAGTTGCTAACCTTGCAAGAAGATGTTTGAATTTGAATGGAAGGAATCGACCTACAATGAGAGAGGTCACAGCGGAGTTGGAGGCACTTCAAATGGCAGAAAAATCCTCTAATACTCAACAAAATTATGAAGATGTGGAATTTGTCGAACATAAATCTATTGAGCAATGGGGTGCTGTTTCAAGTTCAACAGGAACAGGATGGTCAGCTTGGGATCGTGATGGTGATGATCCAACTTCGTCATTACTCGAACTTCCACAATTATCTGTGCAAACATGGTGATCAAACTATTGTTGTAATGTGTGTGTCAGTTAATGTTGTAGGCAATCACATGTTCTTTCGGAATATAATGTTCTGTAATGTATGCTACTGTAAGTTTCCAACCCCACAGAAATAAACAAAAAGGGAAACTCAAATTCGATTTCTTTTGGCTTAATGACCATGACTATGAACTAATTACATACCCGTAAAAAATGTAACTAAAGTGAAGCCTCGACCGCGTTTGATGGATCGAAAATCGGAGTTGGAACAAGTCACAAACATCCAATACTTTTGACATATGAGACATTTATGTACCTCAGAAGACTAAAGAAGACTTTCAATTTTATTTTGCTTTCGGACAGTGACCTCTCAATTTTTTGTAATTCATACTATGTGGCATAATTACCATCAACTCAACTGCATTTTCTTTTGTCAACAGCATTATCTTTTCATTTAATTTTTATTTGGTGGGTTGATAGAAAGAGAAAGAAACACTTCAATTCTCTACTACCAGTCAAGCATGGCGTCTCTATATATGCAGTTTCCACACACATTACAACAAGACGACTTCAATACGAACCACTTGTTCTCTTTTCTTCTATCGTGAAGGAATTTCTATAATACAAGCACCAAGTAGCAAACAAACTTTCTGTCTGAGAATCTTTTACTTTTCCATTTCATCATTTCTTTCTCATTACATACGTAGAGTAAGAAAGCAAGCTACATATGTATTCTTCTTAGCAAACAATAACTTGGAAGAAACAGAGGAGGAAACAGAGGAATGCATGACAAGATGCAAAATGATTTGCTAGTTCATCTGGCACTATTAGTTCTGCTATTATGGAGCTCAAGTACTACAACAGCAGCATCGGGAGCTGAAACACCAATGGCAAAGCATAATTGCGCAACACATTGCGGAGATATTAGCATCCCATACCCTTTCGGCATTGGACCTAATAAAGATTGTTACTTTGACGAATGGTTCGAAATGGTGTGCAACCAGTCTTCTAGTACCAGCCCTCACAAGCTTTACTTGAGGCGTGCCCAGCTGGAAGTGCTGAACGTTTATGCTAATGGCACGCTTCGAGTTAACAACCCCATTGCTTTCTTCTGCCAAGAATACAGAGGTCAGCAACCCGCGAATTTGAGTGGCAGCCCTTTTGTATACTCTGGGAGACACAACAAATTCACAGCAGTGAGTTGTGGCTACCTTGCCTCCGTGAGCTCAGAAAAGTATCTTGTTGGCGGATGCAGGTCAATTTGTGAAGGGACTAGCATAAGCCCTGAAAATTGTGAAATTGGTGTTAACTGTTGCCAGACTAACATCCCACCGCATCTCAGTGTCATCAGTACTGATATAAAAGATGATAGAAGAGGAAGGGTATGCAAAAAGAATATATATGCATTTTTGGTTGACCAAAAGTGGTTTAGGGACAATTTTATGGCATCCAATTTTAGTGTCATAAAGGATATGGACAGCGTTCCGGTGGTGCTAGATTGGAGCTTAGGCTTGGACAATACTTCATTACGATTGTTTCGGAGATTCATTCGACAACATGATTCCAGGGCTTATGATGACCCAACACCCACCTGCAAAATAAAAAATGTCACTTCCACTTCTCGGCCAAGCCTTGAATGTTCCTGTCCTCGGGGTTTTGAGGGAAATCCCTATCTTGGCTACCATTGTCACGGTAAACAAACATCTACCATCTCTCAAAAAATTTCAAACACATGCACAAATTAATTAACAATTTGTCATCTGTTCCACACTTTTGTTTACCATGCACCAAATTATCGCATTTTAGTCAGCTTTGTTGGTTTGTATTTCGTGATAATCTTTTACCATGATTTTCATTTGCTTTCTTGTCTCTACAATGCAGACATTGATGAATGCACGGATCAAAACATATGTGGGCCAGGGGCCCCCCATTGTATGAACTATTTGGGGACGTATGCATGCTACGGACACATAGTGGGTGGAAAGACAAAGATCAAACTGATTCTTATAGGTATGTTTCAGCCTTGCAATTATTTAATATATGAAAGATGACAATGCCATACCAATATTACAAAAGGCAAACAATATGCAGGCAACAGGATAATGTCGTGTAAGTTTTACTCACGCAAATACCAACAAGAATTGGACTCCTGAAAGTTAATCAAACCCAATTTTTAAAACAGATTGTGCAATTAGAACCTTAGAACTGAAATTGGCGATAAAACATACACACTTTGATTTTTTGTAGTCGCACATGATTCAAGTTGATATAATCAACCAAGTTATATGCAACATCAGTTTACAAAAAAGGGGTTCTTAAATGACCCTTATCGAGTCTAGTTCAACATGTCAAAAGGACATTTTCAAAATCAAAACAGAGCACAATGAAGTATTTAAGGCAACTCTGTCACAAAGTAGTCTACAAACTTTTGATATTAGCAATACTTCCTTCCATAATCGTTTAGTTTAGTTATGCAGGTCTTGGCGCTGGTGTGGGACTGTTGTTACTGCTGATTGGTGCATTGTGGGTACATGAAGTCCTAAAGAAAAGAAAGAGAATTAAACGCAAGGAATTTTTTTTCAAACGAAATGGTGGCTTGTTGTTAGAACAACAATTATCTTCAGGTGAAGTTAATGTAGAGAAAATTAAGTTGTTCAAGTCAAAGGAGTTAGAGAAGTCCACTGACAATTTCAACACTGATAGAATTCTTGGCCAGGGAGGCCAAGGTACTGTTTACAAAGGCATGCTGGCTGATGGTAGAATTGTAGCTGTGAAAAAATCTAAAATAGTGGATGAAAGCCAACTTTCAGGTTTCATCAATGAGGTTGTGATTCTTTCACAAATCAACCACAGAAATGTGGTTCAACTATTGGGTTGCTGTTTAGAGACGGAGGTTCCCATTTTGGTTTATGAATTTATACCTAATGGAAACCTTTCCCAGTATATCCATGAGCAGAATGAGGAGTTTCCACTTACATGGGAAGTTCGCTTACGAATTGCCAAGGAAATTGCAGGAGCTCTTTCCTATTTACATGCTTCAGCTGCCTTTCCCATTTATCACAGAGACATCAAGTCTACCAACATACTCTTGGATGCAAAATACAGAGCAAAAGTTGCTGACTTCGGAACTTCAAGATCAGTTGCCATTGACCAAACTCACCTCACCACAATTGTACACGGCACATTTGGTTACTTGGACCCCGAATACTTTCAATCAAGCCAATTTACAGAGAAAAGTGATGTGTATAGCTTTGGAGTTGTCCTTGTTGAGCTCTTGACAGGACAAAAACCAATTTCTTTTAGAAGGTCACAAGAAGAAGGCAAAAGTCTTGCCACATACTTCATCATTTCGATGCAGTTAGATCGCCTGTTTGAAATTCTTGATGCTCAAGTTGTAAAAGGAGGGTCTAAAGCAGATATCATCACAGTTGCTAACCTTGCAAGGAGGTGTTTGAATTTGAGTGGAAGGAAGCGCCCTACAATGAGAGAGGTCACGGTAGAGCTAGAGGGGATTCAAACGTCAGAAAAAACTTCAAATGGTGAACAAAATTATGAAGAAGTTGAATATGTTCGAACTGAATCAATTGAGCCTTGGGATGTCGTTTCAAGCTCAACAGGCACAAGGCCAGGTTTGGATGGTGATCATGCTTCATCATTACATGAAGTTCCACTATTACCTTTCATGTCACGCTGAACAATAATTAAATATTTCTTAACTGTAATATTCTAATGCTTGTTCCATTCCATATATGTTATGTTTTTCTCCTTCCTGAACTTTTCCCGTCAGAATGTGACTGCAGTAGTTTCAACCAAGAAGATCATAGTGGCTTATTAGTGTAAACTATAATGACTGCATATGAAAGAACACACATCTTTGGTGTTCCATTAGAGTTGTCGAATATCTAGAATATACAAGAGCACATCCCCTCAATCCAATCCCTTCATACACTCATTCTAGATGGGGTGAATTCTTTTGTGTGGGTTGGCTTGATCTGTTGAGCAGGGGCACTTGTATTTTGTATGCATCTACCTAAGAGTCTTGCCCATCAAGAAATTCTTAAGAAGTCTTTATTGCATTAGGTTTATAACTTCTAATCACAATTAAGATAGGAATCATTCTAGCTCTTATATTAGCCTTAAAACACTAACTTTAATAGAGCTGCAGGTTTAGTTGTATTTGAACTCCTAATTGATATGAAGTCTTAGAATCCTTTGATGATTATAAGACCACACTTTAATGAGATAGTCATCTATATGTGTCTAATAGTCTCCCACTTGGTCTAATGATCATCAAGAACTCAATATCAATTACTGTAAGGCCTATAGAATTCAACTCAACTATAGTTCCTAATCAAGTCACCGTCAATCAAAAGAACAAGCATGGAACTATCAAGACTTATTGAACATTTCAATATTTCAAGGTCTTTATAATTACACATACAAGCTCTCAAGATCACATGAGGCTTCCGTCAATACTAGAATGCAGAATGATCACGACCAAACTTAATTTGTGTTTACAAAGGTCACTTTCATTCATACGCCCTCCCTTAAGAGATTACCAAAATCTCTCCTAAATGACTCATGTATGAATTCATGTCTTATGCAGTGATTGTAGCTAGCTATACTTCATGATGACATGTAACTGGATTCATTTGTCAAGAATAATAAACACAAAACTAAACTAAAGTCACATAATTTATTAAAAGAACTGAACCAAACAATAGCAAACAAAGAATTGAACTGTCTCCGAGAAAATAATAAAGTTAAGTGGATAAAAACTTAGCTCCCACTAATTTTGCGTATCAAAATTGAATGGCATTAATTAATTAATTATTTGAACAGGGTGTTTGAAAGTATTAGATTTTGAATATTTTAGCTGGATGAAGATAAATCGGTTTGGAGAGTATGGTCAATCACCATTAATGAATTAATTAATTATTTGCCGTTTAAGTCACATGCAATCAAAAAAAAATTATTGTATTGAACTATACTTTAGATAGCATTAGAAGATTTTAGACTATTATGGAACCTGTTTCGGGGCTTCGCTTATGTTGGTTATACAGTAAAAATAAAATCAAGGTCAAACTCTGTTTCTTCAAGTGGGTTAAAGAGCAAGCAACAAAGAAAAACTCTGTTTACCAATGCTTGGTGGTTCAAGTGGTAAGGAGCTTGTTCCCCTTAAGTAAGGTCTCGAGTTCGAGCCTTGTGAATGGAGCAGCCATCATTGGGAGAGCTTGCCCCTCAAATGGGGTCCGACCCGGCTCGAGGAATTAGTCCTCGCCTACGTGCGAGGGATACCCTGGATTCATCCAAAAAAAAAAAAAAAAACTCTGTTTCGCTTGTTTTGCAAAATGTAGCAAAGTATTTGTTCCATGGTCCATGCCTTTGATTCATTCTAGTGTAATATAACCACTCATGTGAAGTTTTCTGTTTCGTTTTCGAATTCATTTAAATAAAACCATGCCTATTTGGATCCTTTAATAATAAGATCAGAAGAAGACCCATCTAATTTAAGTAAAATTAACATGCAGTGGCGTTTCCAGCTATGGGGTGGCGTTTCCAGCTATGGGCTGGCTAGGCTCGTGTATCTTTTTATGTTTATTAATGAAATTCATTCGTACGGTCGAATTTATTACATAAATTTTACCCGATTGACTTTCGAATCCTGAAATCACCATAGTTAACATGTGCTTTGATTCATGCTTTCTCTGACTTGTCTTCTTTTGATCAAATGCGCATTGCGTGTGCCCATTTGAATTTGTGTGTATATGTAAACGTAATCATTGATTTGATAAGGAGAAACTTTCACAACGTTTTTATGTACTTGAAAACGACAGAAGAAAAATTACTTTTCAATTTTAATTTATTTTTGGACAATGACCTCTCAACTCAACAAATGGTGATTCGTCAAATCAAGTAGTTATGGCCACAATAACTAATTGGGATAAACTGCCAAATAATCCCATAAATTATCACGTTTGTTGAAATTTTCACTCCGAATTATTTTTGCAGCTAATTCAACTCTTAGACTATTTTAAATGGTCAATTTAGCACCTGTCATTCAGCTTTTAGACTTCCATCCAATTTTCTATTAATTATAAAAGTAAGTTCGTCATTTTACAAAGACAATACCAAAAAAAACAAAAAAATGTAAAATCATCATTTCTTCTCTCTTTCTTTGTCGTTGTTCTTTTTCCTTTTCCTTCTTCCTCTCTCTCTCTCTCTCTCTCTCTCTCTCTCTCTCTCTCTCTTTTCGTTCTTCTCTCCCTGTATTATCTCTCCAGGTCTGCCCCAACCAAACCCAGAATGCGTTGGACACAAGAACTTCATGAAGCCTTTGTGGAAGCTGTGAGACGCGACAGAATTGCATCTGTAACAGCTAAATCCGTATCTGCAGTTCTACGGATCACAGGAAGATTTGCTTTCCTCAAGAAGTGCTCAGTCAGACGGTAAAGCTGTGTCTGCACAGCAGATGTTTATAGCAAAGTCCAAACAACACTCACAGTCAAATAAGAAGAAACAAACAGTTGTGGCTTGTTTAGCAGAGCTTCTAATTATAGTATTTTAATTACATTAACCTCTAATAAGAGAAAAAATAGTCATCCAACAAGAAATAATCAACCAAAAGATATAACTAGAAGTTGAATAGCATCAAGATACCTGAACACCATAGGACAATAGTCCTTCCACCGAAACTCAAACGACTGATGGGGTGGCGTTTTGTTCGATCCTTCCGGTGGAAACCTCGTCCAAAATTTCTCTTTGGGATTGAAATCACTTGGCTTAAGATCCCTCACTATCGAAGCATGCTTCCCAATAGAGTATCTAAAAACCAAAAACACCACAACATCAAACACCAGCCTCCATTGATAAAGAAAACCCATAAGCAAAAAATCATTCCCCGACTTGTAAAATCGAAAAATCAGAAAAAGTACCTAATACCCAGTTGAAGATTGAGCATCAAATCGTAGTTCTTACCCCTTTGATATGGTCTGGCCAGGCTTCTTGGGCTCCCCAGAAAAACAACAGGGACTTCGCCGGAACTTGCCAAACCCATCTCGATCGAAACTTTTGCCATTTCTGTAGAACATTGAAGCCTCCCCATCGTACTCCCAAATACAAATCCTGGGAAAAGTCCTCTCCGCCAAGCTCCCTCTAGCCCCATCCACCGACGAAACGGAGCGTTTTCGCACCGTAATAGTCAGATTCTCAGCCCCAATGTCGATCAAGCTCTGCTCCTTTCTCTCTTTCTTTTTTTTAAAATTTTTTTTAAAATTTTAATTTTTTAAGTTTTGTAATTTTAACAATTTAATTATTTTAAATTTAAAACATTAAATATTTAATTTAACAGTGAGCCACGCGCCTAACATATGACATTTAAACAGAAGATTGGATGAAATTGCATGAAAACTAACGGTAAGGACTAAATTGACCACTTAAAATAATTTAAAAGTTAAATTGACTGAAAAATAATGCAAGATGGAGATTTCAATAGTGAATATAGTTCAAGAGCGTATTCTACAGTTTACCCTAACTAACTGAGCACGCACTGCATGAGTGACTCAAATCAAGTAGCTAGTGAACTTTATTTATTTTATTTATTCATTTAATTTGTGGGTAGCTAGAAATAATGAGAAGGAAACACTTGGATTTTCAACTACCAGTCGTATGCAATTTCCATTCCAATCCACCACTTGTGTTTGTTCCTTTTCTTCGATGGACAAGGGGGTCTTTCATTGTACAGTACAAGCACCAAGTTGCAAAGAAAACTTTTGCGTGATAATCTTTTACTTTTTAATTCCATCATTAAGTCGACTATGATCATAAACGCACTGAAGCAGTTGAGATGGCAGTCAAGTATGGAGACTTTTCACACGAATTCAATCACATATGGATATTGTTTGCCTATTTTCTTAAAAGGACATACTTACGGTTTGACACATGTTCAAAAATAACACTACTACAAAAAGTGAAAAAGACGACCAGAAAACAACGACGGTCTAAGTGAACACCGTCGTGGTTTATAAAAAGACGACGGTTCTAAAAACACCATCGTGTAATACAACCTTTGACAACTAAAAAATGGAGTTTCAAATGGCTGTTCAAAAACAACGACGTACATAATTAAACAACCGACGTCTATTTGAAACAGATTTCCGCAGTGTAAAATCAATGCCAACAAAGAACGGCAGAAGTTATGAATCGACCGACGTAGAAAGTAAAGACGACGATTTCAATAAAAACTGCCGTTTTTACTCATAAAATAACACGACGAGGTTTTCGTATAAGACGCCGTATAATTACAAACAAATCCACGGCTTTAAAATACAAAATATCGCCGTATTAAATTAATTTACAACGACGGAAAATATAAATATATCGACGTCATTCTCGTATAGTTCTACGACGTTATCTTTAAATCGTACAATAAAATTTATCGTCGTATTTATTCATTTTATACGTCGTACCTTTAATTTTAACGGTCGTCTTAATAAGAATTTTTGTTAACAATTTTTTTCTTTGATTTTCTTATCCTACGTCGGTAGATCTACTTAATGACAAGAATTGAAATAACCACGACGGTTTATATAGAACACCGCCGACATAATCAGTTTTGTCTGAGATCCCAAGGGTTACGAAATCTTACCAGATGGAACTCTGTTCCACATCATAATCTTAACAGATGACACAGATTTGCAAATATTGCGTCGTGTTAGTTTACAAATTCTAGAACATTAATTTTCCTCATTTTAAATTTCCTCGGGAAAGAAAAATCTATTTATCACGCTTTGGAATTGAAAACTAAAACTGAAAGAATACGGGAAAAAAAACTCTATTTATAATTTAAAATTAAAATCCACGTCGGTTGTAGTACACTTAACGACGTTTAACAAAATAATCTACGTCGGTAATTATAAATCTACCGCCATCTTAACTTAATATAGACGACGAGAAAAGACGACGGTAGAACAGAAAACCGCCGTTGTTTCAGTTTCTTTAACATATCTTTCTGCAGGACTTGTGTAGTTCAAAGCATTGACAATGTCTTCATCATATCTCCCAGAAACTACTGATTCAATTGCTCATGCTTTAGAGGCCATCTGAAGCCATTTCTATTCTTTATCGCATTCTTGAAACCCATCTTCTTCTTCTGAAGCTCTACGGATAAAGGAAGAGGCTATCACAAATCCGACGGATCTTCTTAGGCAAGAAAATCAAGCAGAGGATCAGGCACATCTGATCTTCAAATTTCCCTGAGAAGCGAACTTTCCTTCGACAGCGAGTGGAGGCCAGGCTTGCATCTCTTTTGATGGAAAGCAAGGAGTATTCAGAAGCACTAAGTGTCCTATCAGGCTTGATCAAGGAAGTGAGAAGGCTAGTTGACAAGCTTCTTCTTGTGGACATATATTTGATGCGAGTAAGCTCAATTTCTCTTTGAGAAAACATCCAAATTATTGTCTTTGAGACATGAGAGACTGAGAGAGGAAGAACTTGGAACCTTAAATGTAAACCGAAAATGAATGAAAGCGACAAATTTATAGAATAAATTTTTAAAACCAACGGCGGTCCTTACAAAAAAACCGCCGTTTAAATTGTAAAATCAACGTCGGTATGATCGACGTATATTACAGAAATCCACGTCGGTAAATTAATAAAAACGACGTGTTAAATAATATACCATGACGCGAGTTATTACTTATGTACTTTAATTTTTGAGTTTACTACGACGGTACCTACAAACTACTGTCGTATTTATTTACCACGTCCGAAGTTAAATGTACCGTCGTATTTTGTAATTTATACGTCGTAGTTATATGTAACCGCCGTATTATTTTTTTGAAATGGTTTTATATGTAAGCAACTTTTCGTCTACTTGACTTACACATTTGTTGTTTTTATATTCTTATTTTATTTAAATCTGTCATCCAAAAAAGAAACTTTACATATTGCAGAATATTAATTTCCTTCGTTTTAAATTTCCTCCGGAAAAAAAACTCTATTTATAACGCACTGTAATTGAAAAATAAACTGAAAGGTCACGGGAAAAAAAATTCTATTCATAATTTAAAAATTAAAATCCACGTCGGTTATATTAAACCTAACGACGTTAAATGAAATGATTCCACGTCGAACGAAAAATATTGCGTCGTGTTAGTTAAAAACGACGTAGTTAAATGTAACCGTCGTATTATTTTTTTGAAATGGTTTTATATGTAAGCAACTTTTCGACTTACACATGCACTGTTTCCAAACCCGATTAAAAATTTCAATCTCCCAGAGAAACCTTTTCGTCTTTTTTCCTTGTCAGAGCATTGTAAGAGTTTCTCATCGTCTTCCTCTCGTCTTCTTCGTCGTCTCTGAACTTAAACATCGATCATCTTCCTCTTGCTTTCATTGCACGCAAAAGGTAAGCTTTCATTTTCACTATTTTGGTTACTGTTTTGCATGCTCATACGTTTTTTGTTTGAAAAATCTTTTTACCTTTTTTCTGGCCAAAATCATTTTACTTCTTTCCAAGTTTGATAAAATATACAGACAAAGAGGGAAAGTTTTCAACTTTGAAGACAACTACCTCAACTAAATAAGACGACGGTAGACCACGACGGTTCGTCAGTTGTTCTAGCGTCGTCTGAAAATTGACAAAGTTGTTTTTAAAATAATAGTCTTTTTTTATATGCTTGTTTAATTGCAGGTTTGATTTCTCTGAACAATGGTTTTTGTTTTTCCCTTATTTGATAAAATATAAAGAAAAAGAAACTAGGGTTGGTATCTAATATAGACGACAAAATATCTTATTGTTTTACGTCGTGTGAATGTTAATACCACGACGGTGTATTACTATTGACGTCGTATGAACATAAATACCACGACGTTATATAAATAATAGTTTACCACGACGGTGTATTACTATTGACGTCGTGTGAACATATATACCACGACATTATATAAATAATGGTTTTAAACATTTATTACGTCTGAGATTATTTCATTGCGTCGTCTAAAATCATATCATACGTCGTATTTTTTTAATACCGTCGTTTGTGTTCTTAATGTTTTCCTGAAATATTTTCACTTGCAGTTTTGTCTGTTAAAATGGTTTCTCAACAACAAACTAAGGATTCTGGCTCCAAGAAGCTTGGAATGGTAGCTCCTCAAGACAAGTCTTCGAAGGAGATGAAGTCTTCGAAGAAGATGAAGTTTGCTTCATCATCTGCTGAGACAGAACAAACCAGCCAGACAACAATCTCAGATGATTCAAAGACTGGTCGAGGTATGAGCACAATGCCTCGTGTTGTGAAGAGAAAGCTTCAGAAACTGAGGCCAATTGTTGAGTACAATAAAAGGGGGAAAGGTGTTGGCCAAGCACATATTGAGATGCAGTCGTATATTGGTGTGTTGGGCACGCTCCAGGATCCCACTTGTGGACAAGAAATGGTCCCAAATCCCCAAGGATATAAAGGAGCAGATTTGGGAAGCAGTTGACATGGCTTTTGTCGTAGGCCAAGGGGGCAAGACCTCTGTTTTAGCTTCTGCTTCCAAGAAATGGAAGGATTTCAAGTCTACACTAACGAGGCATTATATCCTTCCATACACCAATGACAGGGAGAAATTAAGCCAACCCCCTGAAACATATAAATTCATAGAGAAAGCACAATGGGATGCCTTTGTAGCTTCAAGGCTATCCAAAGATTTTGAGTCTGTGCATTCTCAACATACACAGATTAGGGAGAAACTCGAGTACAATCATCGATTGTCTCGAAAAGGATATGCTGGATTGGAGGATCAATTGGAGGAAACCATGCCTGGGGTAGAAATTGATCGATCTACCTTATGGAAGAGAGCTAGACAGGACAAACATGATAACATCCCTGATCCAAAGGTGGCAGAGAAAGCAAAATTAATAGTAAGCCTACTATCACTCTGTTTTAAATTTTTATTAAACTGTGAATTATTCTTATTACGTCGTATGTTATATTTTTCGTCGTGTGAATGATATTACCACGTCGAAAAGTTTTTAAAAACGTCGTTAAAGGTCTAAATAGGAATCACTACTATGTTTTCTGTAATTATAGCATAAGACGTCGGTGGTTCATTTTCACGTCGTGTGAATGATATTACCACGTCGAAAATTTTTTAAAAACGTCGTTAACGATCTAAATAGGAATCACTACTCTGTTATCTTTAATTATAGCATAAGACGTCGGTTGTTTATTCATTTCGTCGTTTTAAATAAATAACCACGTCGGTATAACTACCGTCGTGATAAGTTATAATAACGTCGGTTTATACGTTATTGCGTCGTGTGAAATTATATAATACGTCGTTTGTACATAAATAACCGTCGTGTGTTTTTTTGTTTATCTTTTTTTAGGATGAATTGCAGAAACAAGTCTCGGAAGGCAAAGTCAGAGTAGATGGCAGCAATGATGTGCTGACCATGGCTTTGGGCCCCGAGCATCCAGGCAGACTGAGGGGAGTTGGTGCTGGTGTTTCCCCAAGGCAATATTTCAATTTGCCCAAACCACAGAGGGTGAGCTTTGACGACCGTTTGAAGGACAGTTTAAGAGTTCTCCTTCAAGAAGAGACTAAAAAGATGGAGGCTAAGGCAAGGGAAGAGGCCTTAAGGATGGAGGCTAGGACAAAACAATTGGTAGAGGCTGAGAGGGAGCATTTCCTGAGTCAGCTTTCCCAATTAATTCCCAATTTTGATTCAAGCATGCTTAAACCAAGAATTAGCCAAAGCCCCAAAAATCCAATGTCTGACAAAGCTAGCTGCTCTGGAGGTGATGTGAGATCCCTACATTTGGAGGATGATACTGCCAAAATGGGGAAACATCAGCCAGATGAAGAGAAGGAAGAAGAAAAAAGAGATGAAGAGAAGGAAGAAGAAAAGGAGAAAGAAGATGAAGAAAAGTATGACGACAAGGTATGTTCACATAACTTTGCCTTTTTTATTTGTTTTTCAAAATTTCAGACGTCGATATTTTTATTTAATCCGTCGTTTGTTTAAAACTTAGATGGCGGAATTTTTTTAAGAAGTAATAAAATATTTAAACGACGGTTTTTGCACCGTCGTTTAAATGGTTTCAGACGACGCTTTATTCATAAAACCGTCGTCTTTATTGAATTACCACGACATTTTTTTCACCGTCGTTTAAATACTTTTAAGACGACGTTTTATTACTTAAACCGTCGTCTTTATTGAATTACCACGTCATTTTTTTTTATTTCTTTAAACAGGTTATTGAAGTTGGTGCTTATTCAAATATGGAGGCGCCATCTTCTTTAAAAACCCTTTGTCGTTTTGTGGAAACGACACTCCTGCCTGAGGATAAGACACTCCAATTTACAATTGATAAGGAGGTGTTTGGTGGTGAGCGCGATACCTTCCTCCTGCCTGAAGATATTACACAATTTGCAGGCATGGAAGAAATTGGAGCTACTGTATTGGCTGTATATATGAGGTTTGTACTTCTAAAATAATACCTCGTAGGTTTATATATTGCGTCGTCTTAACTAACTAACCACGTCGTCTGAACTAACTACCGTCGTGATAAATATATTATAACGTCCTCATCTATTTCAGTACGTCGTGTGAAATTTTATAATACGTCGTTTTTTTATACATAACCGTCGTGTTTGTTTGTGCTGACTTGTTTATATTATTTTATGTATTTAGGTACTTACACGATGTTTTGAAACAAGCCAATATGTGCAGCATGGTTGGCTTTATCGACCCTGCTACAGTTAGTGCCAACTCTAGCACAATAACTGAAAGATCACGACTGGTAGCAGCTCGACTTCAGAAGACAGACGGTGAACAGATTTTCATGATGCCTTACAATCCAGGGTTAGTCTCCTTAGGATTTTGTTTTTATGATGTTCAATAAATGACAGCTTATAAACTAACCACGTCGGTGTTTTATTTTATTTAGTCGTTTGAAACTACTAACCACGTCGGTATTTATTTATCGTCGTGATAAATATATAATGTCGTCGTTATCTACTTTATTTCGTCGTGTGAAATACTATAATACGTCGTTTTTGTAAATAACCGTCGTTTTTATATTAATTTTGTGCAGCCGTCATTGGATCTTGCTGATTGTAAGAGCAAAGAAGGAGACCGTCTATTTTCTGGATCCTCTGCCAGGTCATCGTGTGGTCGACGAAGAGGCGAAAAACATCGTGAACAGTGCTTTAAAAATATATAATACCCACATAGCCCGAGCAGGACGTAAAAATGTAATTTGGAAAACTCTCTCAGGCACACCAAAGCAACCCAGCAATGTCGAATGCGGGTATTATGTGATGCGCTTCATGAGGGACATCATCATGGATCCTTCCTTGGGGTTTGAGAATAAGGTAAGAAGAAATTACCTTCATACATTTCACGTCGTTTTTTGTATTATCAACGACGGTCATGTAAAATTAACGTCGTTGAATGGATATACTACGTCGGTTATGAAAAATATCGTCGTCTGTGATTGAATTTCTTTTTATTTATAAACCCTAATAGTCATTGTTTATGCAGTATGCCAAGGGAAACCAGGAAGCTTCATACCCCCAAGAAGCCATTGATGAAGTCCGGAATGAATGGGCAGAGTTTGTTTTCCAAATTATTAAACAGGGCAATTATTGAACACTTGATATTTATGTATAATGTACAAATTTTCTCTATAATATATAATGTAAAAATTTGTTGAGGTTTTCTTAAATTAAAAAAAAAACAAACATACAAATTGCTTAACCGACGTGTAATACTTTTCCAACGACATAATAAAGTGAAAAACCGTCGTATTTTGTTGTTTCGTGTTTTAAACAAATACGATGTTAAAATATAGTTAGACGACGTTCTTTGAACAATTGAGTCGTTTATGGTTTACAACATCTTCAATTTCTTAAGGGTTCAGGGTATCATCGACGACGTTTATGTAACGACAGCGGTTAAGTCGTGGAATATATATTTTACGTTGTATAGTTAAATAGCCGCCATGGTTTCTCATTTTAACGACGTCATTTTAACGACTTAGTAGTCTATTACAATTTACAACGTCTACAATTTATTAACACCGACGTGGTTTGTTGTTGTGGTAAGAATATTTTATTATTTTTATATCAAAATATTCAAAATAAATTTAAAATAAATCAGAAAATTGAAAAGTCAACTCCTATGAAGTCATTGATATATTTTCTTCCACATAAACCTTGAAAAAATTCATTTTGAATAACAAAAATTTAAAATGACAATCCAATACAAAATTGTTTTGATGAGTCATAAAATCACTTCTAGTTTTATGGTTTAGGGTTTAGAGTCTAGGGTTTAGAGATTAGGGTTGTTATTTATTGGGGTTTATTTTTAAAGTATAATTTTTGGGTAGTCTAGGGTATATGTTAGGCTTTAAAACCATAAAACCTTTTATAAACTTAATTTTTTAAATTGTATAATTTAGTTTTATGGGTTTAGGGTATTAATTTTTAACGACGGTGGTTGCGTCGTGGAATACATATTTTACGTCGTACAGAAAAACATACGACATGGTTTACGCTTTAAACGACGTCATTTTAATATGTAAGTCGGTTTATATAATTTACAACGTCTTTAATTTCTTAACACCGACGTGGTTTTTCAGTCGTCGTTATATAAAAAATTCAAAATAAATTTAAAATTAATCCGAAAAATGAAGCTTCAAAATGAACGGCCTTACGTTCTTAATCCGAAAAATGAAGTTTCCGTCGTGGAATATTAAATTTACGTCGGTACGTGTAGAACTTTCGCCTTGGTTTTTCTTTCGACGTTTTAAAACGCGCGAACTCTAAAAATTTTCGCGCGACCTAAATTTTTTTAGATTTGGCTCTTATTCTTATACTTCGAACCCTGAAACCTAAAATTTTCAGATTTCGCGCGACATAACATTTCGCTCTCTCACTTCTGCTCTAATTAAAAGTTGCACTCTCCAGGCTCCGTCGAATCTGTGAGCTCGTCCAACCTGTAAGTATAAACCCTATCTTCCCCTTGTAAATTCATTGAATGATATTAGGTTGTTTTGTTAAAGGGTTTTATGTGTATGCTTTGCGATCTGTTAATAATGTGCTTATAGGTATGGGTTCATGGATTTTCTGTTTAATGGGTTCATGACAACATTATCTGTTATGTTGAATTGGGAATGGATTTAATTTTGTCGTATCTTTTAATCACCCTATGTTATGTTGAATTGGGAATGGATTTATTGTTTTCATGCTTGGTTTCATGTATATGTTGGTTTCTTGCTTGGTTTCATATATATGTTGTGTTCTTAATGGGTTTTGTGTTCTTGAAAATAAACTGAGACACGACGAATTTTAAGGCTTACGACGACGATTACACGACGGTTTTTTTAAACTACCGTCGTTGTATTACTTATACACGACGGTTTTTTCATAAACCGTCGTTTGTATTACTTATAATAGACGACGTCTGTTGAAAATCCGTCGTCTATATATGCCAAATACGTCTGTTTTTGTTTAAAACCCGTCGTCTCTGTTGTGTATTACTTGCGATTAGATCATTGTATAATCTGCTATAGTGATGGTCATTGCCTGTATTTTCACTTTATTATAGATAATAGGTTATAGTGTCGGAGATGGATAAGTCATGGATGCACTCGGATAGAAGATTGAAGGCATATGAATTTGGGGTGGAAGCATTTTTGAACTTTGCTGTAGAAAATCTTCTAACTACAACACATATCCGTTGTCCATGTGTTAAATGTGTTAATTTGAAGTTGTTTGGGGTTGGAATTATAAGGGATCACTTATACTTTAATGGAATTGACCAAAGCTATAAGAATTGGACATTTCACGGAGAACCTTGGGAAGCAACTACTAATGCTAGTAGAAATGTTGAAGAAGATGATGGCCATAGTAGGTACAGTTTTGTGTCTGAAGAAATTGATATGGATGATAATGATTTTGGTGATTTTGGTTCGGATCCGTATGAGTTTGCCAATGTGATTGGGGATGGAGATCAACCAGTGTACCCTGGTTGTAGAAAGTACACGAAGTTATCGGCATTAGTGAAGTTGTATAATTTGAAGGCAAAACATGGGATGAGTGATGTCTGTTTTACAGAATTATTGATACTTCAAGGCGATTTGCTTCCAGAAGGAAATACAATACCAACCTCCATGTATGAGGCTAAAAAGACTTTGTGTGCATTGGGGCTGAGTTATGAGAAAATGCACGCATGCCCCAATGATTGCATCTTGTATAGGAAGGAGTATGAGGATTCAACTAATTGTCCTACTTGTGGTATCTCAAGGTGGAAGGAAGGCAAAGATTCAATCTTGAAAGAGGGTGTGCCAGCGAAGGTGGTGTGGTATTTTCCCCCAATTCCAAGGTTTAAAAGGATGTTTCAATCACATGAGACAGCTAAGAGTTTGACTTGGTGGCAGGCTGCTAGAAAATCAATTGACGGTCAGATGTCTCATCCGGCGGATTCCCCGTCTTGGAAACTTCTTGATGATAAATGGCCTGAGTTTGGTAATGAGCCGAGAAACTTGAGATTGGCTCTTTCATCTGATGGATTCAATCCCCACAGTTCTCTAAGTAGCAGATATAGTTGTTGGCCGGTTATCTTAGTTACATATAATCTCCCTCCATGGCTGTGCATGAAACGAAAGTTCATGATGTTAACCTTATTGATTTCCGGTCCTAAACAACCCGGAAATGATATAGACGTCTACTTGGAGCCTTTGATTGATGATTTAAAATCCTTGTGGGTTGGGATTAGAGGAGTGTATGATGCACATAATGGAGAATACTTTACACTCAGAGCTGCATTAATGTGGACAATTAATGATTTCCCCGCCTATGGAAACTTATCTGGTTGTGTTGTTAAAGGATATAAAGCTTGTCCAATATGCGGCGATGATACACCTAGTCACAGGTTGAAAAATGGCCACAAAATTTGTTACATTGGGCATAGAAAATGGTTACCAATCAATCATCCATATAGGAGGCAACGTGCAGCTTTTAATGGGAAACCTGAATATGGCATACCTCCCGAGCCATTAACCGGAGAAGAAGTGCTGCATATGGTTGAAAATGGTGACAGAGTTTGTTGGAAGAAGAAATCAATATTCTTTGATCTCGAGTATTGGAAATACCTTCCTGTGAGGCATGCCCTAGATGTTATGCACATTGAGAAGAATGTTTGCGATAGTATCATTGGTACATTGCTGGAGATCCCTGGAAAAAATAAAGATGGGATTGCTGCTCGATTAGATTTATTGAACATGGGGGTCAAAACTGATTTGCAACCCGAGTATGGAGAAAGACGTACTCGTTTGCCTCCTGGGCCTTGGAATTTGTCAAGAGCAGAGAAGAGAGAGGTTTGCAATTCTTTCTATGGTATGAAGGTCCCTGAAGGTTATTCTTCAAATATTAAAAATCTTGTATCTTTACAAGATTCAAGACTTCTTGGCCTTAAATCACATGATTGTCATACCTTAATGCAACAATTGCTCCCTGTGGCAATTCGTTCTGTTTTGGAGAAGCCTGCAAGGTATGCAATAACTCGTTTGTGCTTCTTCTTCAATGCTATATGTGCAAAGACTGTTGATGTTTCCAAGCTAGATAAGTTGGAAGAAGATGTAGTAGTTACTCTGTGTTTGCTTGAGAAGTACTTTCCCCCTTCATTCTTTGATATCATGGTTCATCTAGTAGTACATCTTGTCAGAGAAGTTCGTCTATGTGGGCCAGTATATTTTAGGTGGATGTATCCGTTTGAAAGATATATGAAAGTGCTGAAGGGGTATGTTCAGAATCGTACTCGTCCCGAAGGTTGCATTGCTGAGCGGTATATAGCTGAAGAAGCGGTAGAGTGTTGTACTCAGCATTTATCTGATGTTAGTACAGTTGGAGTGCCTTCAAGCCAAAAGATGGGACTTTCAAAGCCATTATCAGGTTGCACAGTGAGCGTAGTTGATCAGGACCTGTTGAATCAAGCACATCTATATGTCTTGGAGAATACGGAGGAAGTCCTACCTTATATCGAGTACGTATGAGCTTTATTCTTTAAGTTTCCATTTTAAATTATTTCTTATGTTTATCTTCTATATTTAGGACCGTAATGCTTGAATTTTTCGTGTCATGTAGGCAACATATGATTCACATCAAGACTGCTTATCCAAAATTTAGAAAGAGAACAAAGTGGCTGCAGGATAAGCACAATAGCACTTTCATTCAATGGCTACGCTTCAAGGTATATATTGTTGAATAACATATTTCTCTTTTAATTTTCTTCTTATTTATATGTTAGATTGAATTAAGATATGATTAATTTGCAGGTTCAAAGTGAACTTGAGGAAGACAATCATGGCGTATCAGAAAATTTAAGGTGGCTAGCAGCTGGTCCAAACATGTCAGTGCCATTATATAGG